>NC_090886.1:54538499-54543499 GCF_036669925.1 Montipora capricornis
AGAATTGTTAAAGTCAATATCATGATTAAAAGTCCATGCGTGTTTTGTGACATTTGAGCCTTTAGTACAATGCTTCAAGTTCCTCATATGTTCCTTTCTCCTAGTAGTAAAGGATCTTTTAGTTTCACCAATGTAGCTCCATGGGCAAGATGCGCATGGAATTTTATAGATGACATTGCACTGGTCGTCTTCGGCATGTCGAAACTTAGGGATAGGGAAATGCTGTTGTAAAGTTTTAACTGGTCTGCTGGTGACTTGGATGTCGTGTTCCTTGAGGATTCTTGTGAGAGGTTCCGTGATGCCTTTGATGTAGGGAAGGACTGCAAAGTTGCGTCGGTTTGTTGGCTCAGCCCATTTAAAGAACATACCAACCAACTCTTCTGGAGTAGGTGTAGGTGGTGGAGGCCTCGCTTTCTTTCTTATAACATCAGCAGCGATTTTTTTGGGATAGCACTCCAACGGCTATCCCAAAAGAATCGCAGGTCAAATGAACAAGAAAAAAATTCATCAGTCGACCATAATATTTTTACTCTCAAAGGCCGGATTAACTTCTTTGCCTGCATTGAAACACATTCAACAGTAATTTCCTCACTATGGAAAGAAAAACAGAAGGAAACTATTTTTATCTTTATCATTGTGATTGATCAGGGAAAATGTAGAAATCATCAGCTTCTTTGGGTTGAAATCAAAAGGGGGTTGTGCTCAAAAAGTTAAGTAATAGAAAAGCTTAGCTCTTCTGAATGAAACAAAACATTAAAAAAGCACAACTTAGTTTTCATATATGTCAAAATCTTTTAGTCATCGAGTGTAAGTGCACGTTGGGCACACTACTTTAATTTTGCTGATTGGTAAACATGTAGATCATAATCGGCTAATTTGTGTCTGTTGATTTCACAATAGCCTCTTTTCTTCTCTTGTAATTTATTCACGCAATTTTTGATTTCGCTCCACTTTTCTTTGAAAGAATTATATCTGTATGAAAAATAGAGAGGAGAGGCACAAGTCGCCTGTGTTCATGTCATTTAACAGCTACACGGGAAAACAACGGATCATTATACTTTCATGAGTAACTGAGTACGACTTCCGCAATAAGACCTCGCATTGCTATCTGTACACGAATACCAGCGATTCGTACTCCAATACACACGTCGTTTGTAATCCGTATACGAATACAAGTAATCCGAACACGGATGCCGCAATATCACGAATGTGTGATAACGGGGGAAGAATTACGTTGATTCGTACACGATTTACTTAATGATGGAAATCCGTAAACGAAATCCGTACACGGACCGACGACTCATGAACCAATAGTTGTTATCGAGAGGTCTGGGAACAAGTTATATTTATACATTCAAAATGGCTGCCCGTGCAGAAATCGAGAGAGGAGAGAAGAGAATATGTAAAATTCGCAAGACGGCGATAGCCTTTAGATGTGAATAAGAAAGAACTCTGTGACTTAAAGGTAAGAGGGTTGTTTTTAAATATGTTAACAATTTCATTGTGAGTATTTAACCAAACCCCACAGTAAGCAGATTCAGGCAGTAATGGATAAGTATTAAATTCCATTTTTAAAGTTTTTATTGGTAAACACGACCTTGTGTCTCGGGTACCTAAGACAACCCTTCCCCCCGAGTTACCCTGGGCGAAAATTTTTTTCTCTCATTTGTTTAAAAAATCTATTAACCGTTTACTGGAGGGCGAGACAACTCGGGTGGGCGAGATAACTCGGGGAGGCGAGTTGTCTCGCCTCAGCAGGTCCGAATAACCCTGGCAGGCGATTCAACTTTTTCGCATGTAAACAGTTTGGCTTGACTACCCGAGACACAGCAAAATCTTAAATGCGCAATCACAGAAGCAACAATTTGAGTCCTTATACATGTTGCTAGCATCCGCGTTCGAATGAAAAGGTTTTTCCCGCCAAAATTCTCACCGTAGCCAACGGAAACTGTCAATTTAAAAACATACATTTTAGTTAAACTACACATTACTGCTCAGTTGAGATTATCAGTCCATCTTCTGAATGTGCAGACACAACTATACTTAATAAAAGACGAACTACATTGAAAGAAGGGCAAATGATGATGCTTATTTTTTTAAAGATGAGTCGTAAAATGTATGCATAATCAAGTAGGGCCAACTTCGTCTCGTTCACGCAATTCTCATATAAATGCTCGATAAAGTTGTCTTGGGAAGGAGAGTTGTCTTGGGTACCCGAGACCATATAAAATAGTATGATCATTTGTACTTATCATCGAGTTAGGACAATGTGCAAGCCAGCTAGCCATGCAAGTCATGCAAGCCATGATTGCAAGTCACACAGTTCTTGAAAGCTAACCGTTTTAAAATAGGTGCTTAGACTTATAACTGTTTATCAGCGCTACTTGAAATGGGTGCTTAGGCTTAAATGTGAAATTCGCAGGGCTCTCAGATTGTCCAGCCCCCGTATCATCCTTTTGCAGAACCCTTTGTTTGTAAAATTATTTGTTGATATTTCCCATCATGCATGTATCCAAATTTTTGCCATCACTGATAATGTATGAGTGCTTAGTTTTCAAACATTACATTTTAATAGTAATACATGGAAAGAATGTTTGCCTATAATATAATATTTTTATTTCAAATAGAAGACTTTGCACTACAATTACTTTTCTTACAATCTAGTGTGACCAACTTAAACTAACAATATTTATTACTTTTTTTTTTTTTTTTGAAACAGAAGACTGTGCACTTCAAGGTGATGTATTTTATTTTACAATTAGTTGTATCCGTCAACTATTTTTTCGCTGCTTTCTCTTTTTTGGCCCTCTTTCTTTCTGCTGTTGCTCTTTTGTCCTTTCTCTTTTTCAGCACTTTCTCTCCTTCTCTCTCCTGATTCCTGCCAGATGTGCTGTTCATAGTGGGATCATCTATACCCAACAAAATAGGAATTAGTCAAAAGTTAAAACAAACGTGACACAATTCGAAGAAAATGTTTGTGATCCACTGAAGGCAGGTGGAATTGTGTTCTTTTGATGTATACGTGAGACTTCAATAAACATCAGTAAGTAGTGTTAAGTGTTTTGTGTATTCTGTGTATTGTGTACTGTAAGTAGTAGAAATACTGTTTTGTAAGTATTTATTTTTAATTTAAATAAATAACTAAAGAAATCAATAAATAAAAAGACAGACTTCAACATATTTTTCCAGAGATCAATAATTAATAATAATAATAATAATAATAATAAGAAGAAGAAGAAGAAGAAGAAGAAGAATAATAATAAGAATAATAACAATAATAATAATAACATGCACTCACCAGTCATTGTAGCATATAATTCTTTTGACCCTTCAAAATTTCCTCTGAATGAAACCTGCAATGAAAAAATGTAAGGGAAGTATCCGACCCCAAATGAAATTATGTATTTTTAGTTGAAAAGTGGGTATTAAAATGTTCATTTTTGGATATTGTTAGGAGTAATAAAATAAGTCTTGATGGCCAGAATGACCTTGTGGCCAATGGAAGTAGCAATGTAGGTTTTTATCCGAGACGGTATCCACGAAAGGAACTTGGTGCCAAGGAAACTAGTGATTCACATGTCCCAAGTGCTGATTACTCATCAGGCCTTGTCGCCAAAGGGAACTAGTGTGTACCCTAAGTGTCCAAGCCCAAGCCCAAGAGACCCTCATCCCAATTATCAAAACAGACTACTGTTATTTTAGATCCAAGTGTTGATACCCTCAAAGGACTTGTTACTTTAGGAACTCTCCCAAGTGTCGATTCCTCGAAAGGCTTTGTCGCCAAGGGAACCAGTGATGTTAGTGTCCCAAGTGTCGATTCCTCGAAAGGCTTCGTCGCCAAGGGAACCAGTGATGTTAGTGTCCCAAGTGTCGATTCCTCGAAAGGCTTCGTCGCCAAGGGAACGAGTGATGTTAGTGTCCCAAGTGTCGATTCCTCGAAAGGCTTCGTCGCCAAGGGAACTGGTGATGTTAGTGTCCCAAGTGTCGATTCCTCGAAAGGCTTCGTCGCCAATGGAACGAGTGATGTTAGTGTCCCAAGTGTCGATTCCTCGAAAGGCTTTGTCGCCAAGGGAACGAGTGATGTTAGTGTCCCAAGTGTCGATTCCTCGAAAGGCTTTGTCGCCAAGGGAACGAGTGATGTTAGTGTCCCAAGTGTCGATTCCTCGAAAGGCTTTGTCGCCAAGGGAACGAGTGATGTTAGTGTCCCAAGTGTCGATTCCTCGAAAGGCTTTGTCGCCAAGGGAACGAGTGATGTTAGTGTCCCAAGTGTCGATTCCTCGAAAGGCTTTGTCGCCAAGGGAACTGGTGATGTTAATGTCCCAAGTGTTGATTCCTCCAAAGGCTTCATCGCCAAGGCAACTGGTGATGTTAATATCCCAAGTGTTGATTCCTCGAAAGGCTTCGTTGCCAAGGGAACTGGTGATGTTAGTGTATCAGAAATGTTGATGCTCAAAAAAGCTTCCTTCTCGGGTGCCCGAAAGAGCAACTCTTTGCTTTGGGAACCACTGATTATATTTAATGACTAGTTTACATTTAGCTGCAAGATTATGCACGTCCGTAAGAAATCAATAATTGCTGTATGTACATGTACATGTATATAGCAAGAAATAGCAAATATCCCCATATTTTGAAAAGATGCCCTCTTACTGTAATGAGTTTACTTGAGTGTACTGGATATGTCTCATTTCACTGACCAATGAATGTCAGCTGATTTGATGTTATTTTGGCCTTCATCATATCTTCTGTTAGGTGGAGATAGGCGGATTATTTGCTGCCTGCAATTTATACATTTTGGTCAACCAAAATGCTTTTTAGGGTAGGGTACTTCCCTTACCTCAGAACCAAGTAACATCGCAACTTGTCCTGCCTCCTATGAAGTGGTAAAATGAAAGGGTGTAAGAGTTGACAGGGTACTAATTTAATGATAGTACCAGTAGTTGTGAGCAGTGGTAAACATATTATTTAACTATAAATATAGATGTATTTATATATTATGTTAT
>NC_090886.1:54548499-54555999 GCF_036669925.1 Montipora capricornis
TGTTACAAAAAAATTATTTTTTAAAAACTTATGGCAGTTCAAGGCTGCTACGAAAGAAAACTTTTCCGCAGCTATTCGGGCTTCCAACATTAAAAGTTAGTAGCCCAAGTCATTTTTTCAAGAGCCCAGAATTAATTAATTAAAAAATTAATTAATTAAAAAATTTATTTAGAAATTTGGTTGCCCACGCTCGCAAATAAGGTTCCCCAGGTGACCGAGTGACCGTTAAGCAGGAGTCTTGCAGTTCTCGAAAACTCCTACAGTACAACACTTTGCATGACGCACGACCTTTGCAAAATTTCAAGACAGTTCCGATCACTTTCAAACAACATTCTCGATAACTATAATAATTATTGAGCCCTGTAAAACTTAGTATTGCAGACTGTTTCCGGTAATTCAGGAGTTAGGCAGGAGTCTTGCAGGAGTCTTGCAGTTCTCGAAAACTCCTACAGTACAACACTTTGCATGACGCACGACCTTTGCTTTATTTCAAGACAGTTCCGATCACTTTCAAACAACATTCTCGATAATTATAATAATTATTGAGCCCTGTAACACTTAGAATTGCAGACTGTTTCCGGTAATTCAGGAGTTAGGCAGGAGTCTTGCAGTTCTCGAAAACTCCTACAGTACAACACTTTGCATGACGCATGACCTTTGCAAAATTTCAAGACAGTTCCGATCACTTTCAAACAACATTCTCTATAATTATAATAATTATTGAGCCCTGTAACACTTAGTATTGCAGACTGTTTCCGGTAATTCAGGAGTTAGGCAGGAGTCTTGCAGTTCTCGAAAACTCCTACAGTACAACACTTTGCATGACGCATGACCTTTGCAAAATTTCAAGACAGTTCCGATCACTTTCAAACAACATTCTCGATAATTATAATAATTATTGAGCCCTGTAACACTTAGTATTGCAGACTGTTTCCGGTAATTCAGGAGTTAGGCAGGAGTCTTGCAGTTCTCGAAAACTCCTACAGTACAACACTTTGCATGATGCATGACCTTTGCAAAATTTCAAGACAGTTCCGATCACTTTCAAACAACATTCTCGATAATTATAATAATTATTGAGCCCTGTAACACTTAGTATTGCAGACTGTTTCCGGTAATTCAGCAATGCTGACATACCTTCAAATGCGTCGTTTCTTTTAAAGTAGTAATATCCTTTTGTTGCACCTGTAAAATTCCAAAATTATGTGAACATTATGGTAGCTGGACAAATTCAATTTGGTACACTGCTCTACCCTCACTTAAAACTTGTTATTTAAAACGTAGAATTTTGAAAATGAGTGGTTATCAATTTGGAATCATCACTGTTTGGATATGTCAGTTCAGGGCTGCTACAGAAGAAAATTTTTCCAGAGCCCTTCAGGCTTCCAATATTAAAAGTTAGTAGCCCAAGTCATTTTTTCAAGAGTCCAGAATTAATTAATTAAAAGTGAGGATAAAGCACCTTGTGTAATATTTGGTAAAGGAAAGTGGTTGAACAGTCAACAAGGCTGACAGATTGACATATTGAGGATCATGATTTAATTCACTTCAGGTAATTTATGTTCATGAAAGCAACAGTAATAATTGGGCTACCATCATTTGTGTAATAGTTTCATTTGTCTATATTAATTTGTATGATGCTATGCAAGTACCCTTTCAGCGACATGAACGACAGAATTTCCTTTTACTTCATCTGCATGTTTAATCAGAGAATTAAAAATATACGCCTTGATTCATGAGAGGACACAGTGTGCATACATGTATGGATCATACATGTATGATTAGATTCTTCACCACCATTAAATTTACCATGACAACCAGGGTGGAGACATTGAATTTTCAAATTTACCTAGAGTTGCTTGCATTTTCAAAAAGTGGCGGTAATCTGGTTGGGTGGGAAAAATCATTTGTGATCAATAACCTGTAACAGCTTTTCTGGCAGCTAAACTATGAAGCTCTTTTGATCCTTATAGCTGAAAGTTTGAGAAGGAATGAACATATTCGTATCAGAAACTACAGGTTTATAAATTTTTTAAATGCTTAGAAAGTCCTGTATGCTAACTTTTGTTTGGATGATGGCTTGGCATTCACTAGCGGCAGGATTGTCGTCCACAATGCCCAACTGGTGGTCATTTCCAGAGGTCATCTGTTGTAATTCATTTTCTTGCTGTCTGCGCATTTGTATGCATTTGTATGCTGTTTCATTTGTGAGATCAAACTACAGAGAGATAATAATTATCACTGTCTTATTTACACTGTATTAATTTTGTTCTTAAGGAAAAATAATAGATTGAAATTACTTTCTTGTTGTTGCAATTTCTTTAAAGTGCCACTACGACCAGAAAAACAATTCTTCTTTTTCTTTGAATTTCAAAACTATGTTAACTCAACATAGTTAACTTAACACTAAGTGTTAATTAAAGGTCACTTATTACTAAGTGACCCAAGTTTAAAGTTCTTATTTTAAAAAGACACCTGTTTATTTTAACTGGGACTTTGTTATTTATTCCTCCACCATTACTAACTTTAAAATCTTTTTTCTTCTTTTTCTTTGGATTTCAAAACTATGTTGACTTAACACTAAGTGACCCAAGTTTTAAGTTCTTATTTTAAAAAGACACATGTTTATTTTAACTGGAATTTTGTTATTTATTGCTCCGCCGTTACTAACTTTAAAATCTTGAGAGAGCTGGATCGAGGAGAAAATGACGTCATAGACTTGCTGGTTTAAGAATGCAATGCGTGTGTATGCTGCTGAATTAAAATGCAGCACAGGAGGTTCAGGCTTTCAGAATTTTAAACTTGTGTTTTGCAACCCAACTAGTGGACTAACGCAAATCCTGCATTTTAATTGGTTACGCTACTGGAGGACTATTAGTAATAGTCCTTGAGTAGCGAAAAGTGGGACACTTCCTTTCGTTTCATTCCCAAATAAATATATTTTCTATTTGCATTAGCTAACTTTATTGTTGCCTTTTCTGTCCGACTAGTTGGGTGATACTAAAACAACTAGACCCTTAAAGTAGGCAAAAGAGTTCATCTCATTGTATCTGATTAGTACTTACAGCCTGCAACCTACAATAAGCAGTCACATGGCCAATCGCCAAGGGTGACTACTGAATACAGCTTTTACAGTTACTTTGTGCTCTGTATATATATGAGAAATCCCATGCAGTCTCACCTTTCCATACTAAGGCCATGAATCATAGCTTTAATTTTATCAAACAATCTTGTTTGATCAAAGTCATTGAGGACAGGACCTGCAGTAAACAATATGGTCTTTAAGCAACAATTTCCTAACACAGTCATTTAATTTTGTATCTTTCTTTTAGTGGAATGGTCATCAAGCTACATTGGTGAATTGACTAAGAGGATGAAAAGATTGTAAGTCAAAGCCATGAAAAGATAGGAGAGACAGAAAATACAAATTTAGTATAGTGTTTGAAATCTACTCATTTGAAAGAAACATCTTGAAAGAAGGGAGGATACATGTTGTTATCAACTTGTTGTATTTTGACCACTCAGTTGTTTATACATTTGAAATCAGTAGTGTTGCTTGATAACTCAAACAGGAAATCCAAAAACAAAATCAATTTTTGCTTGAGGAGGATTTTATTATTGTGTGCTCATCGTTGTTGAATTCCAACTATAAGATACTTGAATTGCAATATCCCACTGTTTTGGGTAAGGTGGGTTTGATGTGGTGGCTACATGCATCAGTAACTTTAAAATGGAGAAGTAGAAAAAAGAGAAAATCAGTGGTGAGGGAGTAAGCATGCCGATGAATCCAATCATGAATTAACCTTGCATTCCATCTCCATGAAATGGTGCTCCAGCAAACCCTAAAAGGCAGAAGGAACATTAAAAGGAAATTAATGAAGAACAGTGTATGTATTTTTCGAGTCAACATGATGTGGTATGGAGTGTCTGCTAGATACTGAGTAACAAACATACATGTTGTACATTGTAATCAGCAAGACTTTACCTGCACCCTGTGAAGTTACGTTTGTGGCTAAGGCTTGTGTGCTTGATGTCACCAGAGTGTAGGGGAGTCTGTCTCTTCTCGCTTGCATTAAATTATGACGTAAAACATATATGTCATTATTTACAATACTGGTACATCACTTAGCATAGTGTATAATTGTGCTGCAGGGTCCTTCAAAATTGCAACTTTGTGTTGGGGATTACTGTTTATCACTTTGTAAAATTTACTAGTTTCATTAACTTTTTGTCATTAATTACCTGAACTTTGTGAAATCACGTTTGTGGCTCTTGTGATTGTTGATGTAGTTCCCAGCAGATTGAATGGTGGTCTTTTTCTTTGCACTTGTAAAAACTGCATCACTACATTGATAATTAACTTACCAACGTCACATTTCGGTATGGATGTAGATATAATTTCAATATTTGCAATAATTCCTAATATCCATTAAATTTTGTGTCCACCAATGGGTGGGGTCAATTTTATAGCTCTTATATATACCCCCTTTTCCTGTCAGTCAAACATTTGGGTGTAGTTTGGGACGTAAAACCCGGACTAAGCTATCTTGCCTGTTACGTCAGTCAAAAAGGCTTGAGAAGCGTGTTGTCTTTAAACAAGATTTGAAATATTGAGAAAGTACCGTTGTATATTAGGCAGTTTAAAGTTTGGGTGTGTTCCTGTTGAGCGTGCTTTTAGAAAATGGGTGCTAGTTGTGCATGCCTGGTGTGTTTGATGTGATTTCAGGTACGTTGGTTGTTAACGGTCGTATCATCTCGCAAGTGCCAACTCACGCGGCAATTATGGGGAGACCGCGTCTGATCTTTTAGTTCTAGTAGATCAGCAAATCAGCAAAATCAGTCCCAAATTTCGCCTCCTTGAAGATCTGTAGACAACAGAGTATATATATGCATTTCTTCTATTCACGCAGAAAGCGAATTTGGAGAAAATTTCGGTACTTCAAAGCAAGTTCTATCTCTTTTAATAATAACCAGGGATGCGATGCTACAACACCCCACTGATTATCCAATTTCCGCTCTATATCAATTACGTCGTCGCTTACGGGAAGTTAAAAAGCAAATGCAATTTCGCGATCTCCTATACAGGAGGTTCCAAATATGCTAATGTGATCTGTTATTTTGGAAAACTAGGCGAGGAGTTGTGAAAAGATGGTCGGAACGTTTGCTATATTCTCTATTAGAGTTACAACCACCGCAGCACCTTTCCATATCTAACGTGAGAAAGCCGTGTATTTTTATTGGATGCTTGATACACCAAGCTCAATTCGATTCTCCCGATGAGGAATTTGCCTCGCGAGGTGAATTGCTCACCAAAAGTTCCCCGCACACGGTGAGGAAACGGCTGAGCAAACCGCCACGCTCTTTCCTCAAGTAATCAAACGTTTTCTCTCATATTAGAACAACCCACAAAATCAATATGGCCCGAAGGAAAAACATTCCGCATCATTTCGATGGACTATAGAGAAGTTTTTGGAGTTTCATGCCCTTCACAGGACCAAGCAAGAACCCTTAACGAGCCAAGCCTTTATTAAAACTGGCCACAGATGGAGGGGTGTCATCGACGACAACAGTGTCTTCTTACAACTGCGCGCAGCTGCTAATCCTGTAACAGCACATATAAGGTACAGCCCGAAAATTTCCAAAGCATAAATCAAATCAGGAAACTATTTCTTTTGTTCTTTATTCACGATTCAGAGAGTCCCCAACAGGGGTTTTGGGGAACAAAGAAAATGGCTAATTTGAACGGGTAACACGGGAACAATGACAAAATATTTAAGGGAGCAAAGGAACATAAACAATTTTAGAGATCAAAAAGCTGGGAACAAGTTTGAAAGTAATTTCGGGAACAAGGGAACCCAAGCAATTCTTTCAAGGGAACAAGGGAACAAGGACCCCCCATCCTACACTGGGAATGGTGATTAACAAAATTATAAACGAACCCACAAAAAGAACAACGTAAAACGTCTGGAAGCGATGATAATGGAAGAAAAGTATTATTCTTTTTCAGCAAGTAAAAATATAATCTTTTGTTTGACAAGGTTTGTTTTGATGCCTGGCGAGCACACCAAGGACAAGATTGTGGATGTTGGACGCGTCACTCTCAAAGAAGGGGACATGTGGGGTGCGCGTGTGCCAGATATGAACAGATTCATTGATGGAAATGGAAATCTGGCCGTTAAATATATAATAACATATCTGGAATTTTAACTTATGCTATATTCGTTTAATTAATTAGGACTCCATGTAGAATACGCAATTTCATTGCTCCATTTAGTGCATGAACTAGAAGACATCGATTCTTTTTACACATTCAACACACTAAAACTGTAAAAATTGTAAAAATAAAACCTACTAGTCTTGAAACATCTTTCGCTCTTAGAACCTCTTCAGTCAGTATGCTTACACATATTTCAAGACTTTCTTAGTGAGTTGAATGTGTAAAAGGACCTCGACGTTCAAAGTTATTTAGCCATTTATTGAAACCATTTGTTGATGATAACACTCAACAACATCCACGGAAACCACAAGCGACATTTCCTAATGTTACAATAAATTATTAAAAGGTCGTGAAAAACGAGACAACTTGCGACGTCGATTTTCCACGCAACACGGTTAAGTGAGAAATCGACGGCCATTATGTTAGAGCGTTTTCACTCACGAGACCAGCAGCCATATTAGATTACTGAAACAAACGAATATTTGCATAAAAATAGAGTTATTCCCTGGATGATTAGTTTGGTACACCATCATGACCGCCATTTCTTTGCTTTGGAACACCAACATGGCCGCCCTTACTTCATGTGAAAACGCTCTATACGAGTCGATTTTCCAAATATTCGGCGTCCTGCTTTGCGAGTTTTTGAGCCAAGGCGATTTTTAACTATTTTAAATTTAGAATTACAGTATTATTAAGCAAGACCCACCTGTTAATTATTATTGTTACTTGCGTTCTGCAAGCAATAGATCCAAGAAACCTAACCTTTATATTGAATGAAGGGGTAGTTTCTAAAGAAACTGTGGTGCTGCGTCGGTGGGGAAGTAGTATACAAAAATTTGGTTTTATCAACGGAGTTGATAATGTAAATTGGCCACCGTACAGAGATTCTAAAAGCTGACGTTTCGAGCGTTATCAACTCCGTTGATAAAACCAAATTTTTGTAACCTTTATATTAACTGCGATCTAATAGTCTCTGTTGACGAAAGTACCTTCTCCATCTGTAAATTCCAATCACATAAATGTAACTCGTCTTCTTTATCACAAAGTCTTAGAGACGCACCCTGACCTTTTGATATATATTCCTTCCTTTTCAATGAGATCGAGGAACTAAAACTTTAATTGTGCTTTTCATTAATTTGGTGGAAAAAAAAGGCATTCAAAAAAATGTCGTCACCTGCTTGTCAAAGTTCGCAGTTCCCGTGTTAACACATTGCTCCAGTACTTAACCGTTTTCACCAATCTCGGTAATCAAGTCCATGAGAATAATTCGTGTTCGTATTGAC
>NC_090886.1:54578499-54585999 GCF_036669925.1 Montipora capricornis
TGTAGTGCCATGGTAGAAATCTTGGGTAAATAGTCTACGAAGACATGTGGTTACTAGCAAAGTACTGAACCCAGAAAGATTGAAGAAAATAAATGGGAAGTGAGAAACATTGGCTTCTGGGCTGACATGTTGATAAACTTCTTTTGACCACAAGTTTAAGCGTGCCCTCTAAGCATCTGACAGCTTTGTAATACCGAAGTTCACTGAGGTTAAGCCCTGTTGGGCGGGGTTAGTGTTTGGATGGGAGACCAAAATAATATACCCCTCATAAAACAGAAGCATCGGACCCAAAATACTATTAACGCTAACAAATGCGAGCTCAGCAAGGTACAGATTTTGTTAGCTTGCTTTATGCAAAAACAAATATTGATGCAAAAGTAAATAAATATTGATACACAGCTTTTAGAAAGTGCAGAAGGAAGTTTCCAGGACGATCGCTCGAGAATAACATATTTACGACATGAAAACAACATTTATTTTGAACCGTGAATGTAGAATATAAAAAGTTACGATCAGCGACAAACATTTTGGGGAATTTTTGCAACGTTCAAGTTTTGGCTGCACAAATAAATCGCAAAATCGAAGTGACATCGCCGGAACTCAGCGGGCGCCGTGATGAAGTTACCGCGGCATGTTTACTCGCCAAACAGTGAAGTATCTGTGTCAAATGATGGCAAGATACCGGGCTTTTGTAAGTTTCTTTTTCTATCAAGTTTTCTAAAGTTTGACAATGAAATGAGCGAAGTCAAAACAAAGATCACAATCACCCAAGTCTTGTTTATGCAAAGTCAAAATTTACTCTCCAAGACGCGTACGACGCTATTTATTCTAACCAGGTAATTCCATCATTTTGGAAATAGCAGCTACTTTGTTATTCAACTGCGTCACAATTCTTCACTGATTTTGGGGCTCATTTTGTTGAAACTCAAGCACGCTTCCAACAGGCCTGTGAACCCTTCCTGCTTACAGAGCAATACTAAAAAACTCCTCCCATATCACATTTCAACCTTAAGCTTGAAAATTCAATACACAACATGATATTATAATTCACAAAGGCAGAAAATACCACAGAATCCTTTTCCAGCGAAAAATTTATTGAAACAAACAACATATTTGCTCTTAGAGGCGAAAACCTCTTCTTATTTCATTGCGTGCGTGAAGACAAGAAACTCGCTCGTGTTACATGTAAATTACACCATGTACTTCAGGTAAATACAGCTCACTTTGATTTCGGGTCGACGGGCGATAGATTGTTGTCGAAGTCCATTACTCGTCGCTTTTAAGATTCCATCGCCTGTATATCCAATTGACTTGCCATTATTGAGCTTCATAAGGGTATATTTTGTTCAAAGATCGACTAAAACGTCATTCGCGTTACATGACTTTCGACGTCATTGCCGGTTAAGTTAATCGTTCTACTGTGTCCACCAGAGAAATTCTACGCATTTCCCACTACCCTCTCGATCCTACGAAAATACCCCCAGAAGGCTCTATGCACAAGGCCACCACTTAGCAGGGGAGTGACAGGCAAGACTTTTCCCGACACGGAAAATAAAAAAACCCACGAAATGAAACCGAGATTCCGACTGGGTTTGGCAACCCAGTAATGATGTGAAACTGCATTTGGAGCCAGACACTGAGTGCAAGGTGATGACTGTAGCGGCCCAATTTGCTTACATTTCTTTGCTTATTGAGCAATTTCAATTGACTTTAATTAAAGATTATAGCCCGGAAAAACAATTAAGTTCAAGTTTTCAGTAATACTCAATAGCTTTTGCTACATAACAACAATTTTTCCGGTTGATCTAGTTTCGAACGCTTCTCGCGTAATTCGGTAAAACACTTAGCATATAGGGCATACAGCGCGAAAACAAGCACGGTGACCCCGTCTTTTTATTACTTTTTTAAAATGTCCTGTGTATGAATATCAATTGTGCCAACTGAAAAAAATCTGGATAGTACGTCATTTTCAAGGGAATTACCTTAACTGGTTTCACGGCGGCGACATATTACTTATTCATTACCCTTGTGGCTGGAACAGTTGATCATACCTAGGGACAGTTGATCAGTGCTAGGGACAGTTGATCAGTACTGGGAACAGTCGATCAGTGGTAGAGACCGTTGATGATAGCTAGGGACGGCTGATCATTGCTAGGGACAGTGGATCAGTGCTACGGACAGTTCATCTGTGTCAGGGACAGTTGATCAGTGCTAGGCACAGCCTTGCATATACGGAACCCGCGCTCGCATTGCGCGCGGCAGTCAAAACTGTAATATCCTGTCAATCATTTTCCCTCTCATCGGAAAGGGTGCATTTTTGTGCGCAAACGACGTTGTTGTCGATCTACCCTGTCGAAAGGACGCCACCAAAGTCTTTTTTTCGCGAAGTTAACACAAATACATTATCAATACAGTTTTGACATCTTCTGGCACTAAACTCTTTTCATTATTATCATAATCAATTCGTCTTAAAATAGTTAGAAAAAGCACAAATAACAGACTAAGCACAACACCTGAACGTTCGAAAGCCGCTTGCCAGCAACCCAGTTTTGGCGCCATAGTTTGTTGAAAAAAAGTTGCCACAAAACCTTTCAAAAGGTTTTCTTCTTGACAGCACGGTTTTTCCCGCCCTCTGAATTCTGATTGGTCATTTAAATTTCAGTAGCTCTCGCCGCATGCACGGAGTAGAACAGTAGTAGGGACAGGTGATAAGTGCTAGGGACAGTGGTATGGACAGTTGATCAGTAATGATACGTAGTAGGGCATATGGACGACTATATGTTAGGCGACTATATGGCTTACTGGCACGAGGTATATACCCTCATGCGCCTCTGAGGTCTCAACCTCGTCCCTAGGGTCTCCATTGTCGTCGACAAGATACCTTAGGAACAAGGTTACTGAGGTCTGGGTCCTCAAAGTGATTCAACAGTATCGCACTGCGCATATGGTGTGTCAATATTTATAAATTGGATCAAATTTACAACATTGAAAATATGGCGTAAGTTGATCATACACGCTGAAATAGTTTTCAAAACATTTGAAAGAAGTTGAAAATGACCCATAATTCTTTGCGAATAAGTGCGCGCATTCCGAGAACATGGGAGAGATAGACAGACACGTGACACGAGATAGACAGGTACGATGGTGTTTTACTCTTAACCCTTTGATTACTATCTGGCAAAATACGTCCAGCTTTATCCAAGGTCCCATCTACCCCTTGTGACGTCATCACTTTTAAAGGTCAGGAACAGCTTTGTCCACTAACTTTTGCAGAGAGAAGAGATCTTTCAAACTATACCAGAATGAGCACAATTCAGTCAAGGAAACTGGAGAAACGGCCAAAAAAAACATGTAACACTGACCTGAAATCTCCATGAAAAGCTTGCTCCATTACCCACCTACCTTTCTGAGCACCTAATTCTAAGATGATGAAAGGTGTCTCAGAAACTTTTCCCACCAAAATAAAGCCTACCAAATGCCCAGCAAGTTGAAAAAAAAAATGAGGCAAGGAAAGCGAAAAGAGAGGGAAGGAGAGAAAGCGAAAAAGTGAAAGTCGAAAGTGTTGTGCTACTTTTAAACCCAAAAAATTCGAAATTTTGCTTTCTGCGCATGCCCGAACTTTGCAAGCGCTTATTTTGCACCTGGCTGAAAAGGCCGCCGAGTGTACAACCTGGAAACGGGTTTGTAGGGAGATTTAGCTGTTAAACAGCACGACAGTAACCGAAAAACCCCTCAACTAGCTTCAAAACGTGTTTTTCGGCCAAATCTCCAGTAGCCAAAGGGTTAAACGAGCACGATGACCTATATTTTATATTCTATAATTTTGGTGTACAAATTATCCCCTTTAAAACAAAAAGTTTTAAAAAAATTATCGGAAGGAAAAAAAATATACCTAAAAAAAGAAAGATATAGCTAAAAACGTACACAAAGCCCCTTACCCAGGGATGTAAATTATGATCTTGAAAACAACGACTCGAGAAACGTTTTTAGTCGACGTCGTTTTAAGTTGAGTGATTTTTCCATAAACTACATAAGACAGTGTTCCATATGCTCTAGACTTTCTACCAATCAGGTGCTTTTTCAAGTGTTACTTTTTAAAACCCTCTCGTGTAGCTACAGCAAAATGTACCCTGAGCCGATGAAATAACGCGCGTGATTAGTATCTGTACAGGTATCATTGAGGTAAGATTGGTTAATTATATCTCTCAAACAACCACGGTGACATATCGTAGTTCTCAAAACAGGGATTCGAAGGGAACATTCAGGGAAAGTTTCAAGAAAATCGTTCGACAACTTTTTTTTTCTGAGGAATCACCTTATTAAGTCACGGCAATTGCTTTTTTGCTGTCCACCTTTATCGAATGTGGACAACACGACAGCGCCATTAAGCAGTAATTTTATTGGTTAAAAAAGGAAAAATGATCGTGCTGCACGCATTTTTGTTAGCTTCTCACCCGTACTCGTTAAAACAACAACTTGAAATGTCCTATGATTTTAAGGTTGTGATGACAACGTGGGCACACCGCCGTGGATCTTTCATTCTCTCTCTTTACTTCATCCGTCCGTACCAATACATTTAATGGATACTTCGCCCATAATGTACAACATAATAGACCTTTTTACCGACACGGCGGCCATTTTGATTTCTATTGTTTCGAATAGCTATTATGGGCTGCCCAGGGGGCAAATACACATTAATTTGCCCCCTGAGCATCCCATAATGTCTTTCGAAACAATAGAAATCAAAATGGCCGCCGTATCGGTGAAAAGGTCTATTAAGATGGAATAGGCGTGAAATACTTAAAAGAGCTCAAACTTATAAGTAAACATAATTTCTAATCATCCAGTTTTGTAAAATGTTAAAGAATTAAATCTTTTACTGGAAATAGTGTATTAAAACGAAAGAAAAGACGAAGGAAGAGACTGTAAAGAAAAAATTGATGAACGCTGGTTTAAGCACCTTTTTGAAAACGAGACCGACGCAAAAATCGATGATCCTCGGTCAGGAAATGAATCCCAGGACACGGACAATTCACAGTTGCAAGACATTGAGGGCTGGTTTGACTTTGTTCCTGCTTTAAGATCATTAGAATGGCCAAAGGTATCGCAAGATTGGATCACAAGAGCGCGCAAATGGCCATCACCTTGCGTTGTCAACGAGATTATACAGGAAGGGTTCCATTTGGTTGTAAAGCCCCCAAGGAAAGGTGGAAACCCTGACTGTGACTTCAGAATATCATTTTCTCACGCAGAATTCCTGTTAAGCAAAGAGATGAATGACGCCCAGCGCAAATTGTATCGCTGCCTGAAGAAATACCATCGAGTATATCTGTCCACTGACCCGAAAGGTATGGTAACATTTCACTTGAAGAACGTCCTGTTGCAAACTATTGAAGAAACAGGTTCCGTGATATGGACGGACAAAAACAGATCTAAATGCATGATGAAGTTATTTCGAAACCTTCACGAAGCCCTTAAGAGAAAAATTTGCCACACTTCTTTGTAAAATCATTCAACCTGTTTGGCGTAGATTACATTGAAAGGTCTTCGATTCTCGAGATCTTGTCAGATAAAGTTGAGCAGATAATTGCAAATCCGACGCAATTTGGAAAAGAGCTCCTACAAAGACAAAAAAATGCAGCTATAGTTTCAAAGAAGGCTGACTGCATTGCCGCAACCACAAGTACTAAGCCGATGTCTTCGACCAAAACGAGGCAAGAATTAGAGCAAGAAGCTCATTCTAACCGGAAGTTGCAGACGACCAACCAAGGAAGGATCATTCCACCTTCAAGTCTTCGTTATCATGACTTGAAAGATCTTTTCTTTGCTACAGTTAAAGAATTGATCGTTTTCGCTTTTGACGACTCCGAAAGTAACATCAAAGCTCTTGTTCCCTTGGAAAGGTCCTTAGTAGAAGAGGTTAGAGAAATCACACAAAGGCATAACCTCCCCAGAGAGGTTCTCCCTATGATGTTTGAAGATGAATGCTGGGAGATGGCTTATGGCAAAATCTGGATCAGCTCTGAACCAAACATGAAACTCAGAATACTTGATGGTATCCAAGGTGTTATTAAAACTTGGAAGTACATCTTGGAGCAACCCGACTTTGGAATAGGAAATGAAGAAGCCATATTTCGAAGAATGGTTGATCCTGCCTCTAAAAATCCCTGTGATTTGAACCACGTTTTGCCTGCTGGGGCAGAGACGCTTTACCTTGATAGATTTTTCAACAGTGTTAAGGCCAGGCGATCTTACACAAAAGTCATGGATGACATCCCGTTAGATTGATATTAATAATTATTGATCAATTGTGTGACCAATCAATACCTTAAAGTTGCGTAGTTTTCCTACAACTACCATGCGAGGATAACAGTGGTGTAAGAGGAGACGGGCAAAATTCACAAGAGGCACCGAAGACCAAAGCTTATTTATGTCTCGAAAGTTATCGGGAAAACAAAGTGTACAAGTTCATTCAATATGATCGCACTTTTTTTGTGACAAAATATTTGCACTTTTTACCCTTAAATAAAAAACCCCTTCCATTGCACTGTCATTTTTTGTTAGTGCACGAGTGTTTTTCTAGCTTGGAATAGAACTGGAGGTCAAGTTTTAATTAACAGACCTTTAAAAGTGGATTTTCCTCAGAGACTTTCCGAAAAAATATTTTCTAAAAAGAGATTATCGTGTACTGAGGGGAGCAGGGCTGGCACAGTGGTTAGAGCACTCGCCTTCCACTAATGTGGCCCGGGATCGATTCGTGGATGATTCTACACCATATGTGGGTTGAGTTTGTCCTCAAAAACCAACATTTGCAGGCGTAGCTCAGTTGGCTAGTGCGCGGCTTTCAGAGCAAGGGGTGCCCAGTTCGATCCTCTGTGACTTCAACGTCTGTTTCGACTTTCCTCTGATCCGTGTAGCTATAGCTTTAAATGCCCTTAAAACGGAGCACTGACAGAGCAAGGGTGGTAAAGGGCGCACCAAGGGCTTCCGTTAATACCAGCCTCGCAGCTGAAGGAACTACCGACGTTAAATAGAGTGACTTTACTTTACTACACTAGCGGTTTTTCTTTAGTGACTTGTCTTCAAAACGTTCGGTATTTTGGAACACTATTAACTCACTGAGGTCAGTCATCTTGTACTTTTATTACGTCAGTTACGAACTGAATCATCTTGCCAAATGGGTTCTGAGTGTGTAAGAAGATAAGCAACAACAACAACTTAAAGTATTGTACTCTTACCTAACATACAAAGTAATGTTGTTGTTGTGTAAGAAGATAAAGGGATAACCCTGTTTTTCCCTGGGGATTTAGGTCCTCGGGAGAGGGACTGATTTGAAAAGACATAAGTGCCCCGAGGTTTTGGTTACTGCGCTCGTTCTCTAGCCTTTGGCTGTAATACATACAAAGTGCACAGTGTTTCCCAATATGGACGGACCTCAGAAACTGGTGATTAACATATGTCTTATGATCTAATATGGAAATGCTTAGCGTCAAGTGTTGT
>NC_090886.1:54590999-54593499 GCF_036669925.1 Montipora capricornis
CGTAAAGAAAGGTAACTTCAGGACCTGCATGTAGGATCATTCGACAGGCGTGTTCAATTACGACATTATTGGGTTTCCTGTACAGGCTATCATACACCTTGACAACACCAGGAGTGCATGAGATGGTGCTTAAAGACACCCAATGGGCGCCAACATTGATTATTTGAACAAATTCCGACATGGCAGGGACAACAAGTGGACCAATTTGAGCTGGATCGTTTAAGCCATCAATCAAAGGAAATGCTTTCTTCAGCAGTATTTCTCCAGCATATATTTCTGAATCATGAAGCCAGTAGGTACGGCGTAAAATACCGGGTTTACTTTCACTGTAGAGCACAAGTTTGGATTGCGGATCTTCAGGGGAACTGTTATCAATGTTGAGCCAAATACTTGGGTCGGGATGATCATCGTCGATCACAACAACGGCATCACTTTCCCGCGTCTTCTCTAAGGTTGGTATGTCCAATGTCGCGGAGGGAGCATGGGAAGTACCTGCCTTCAAGTTGTGACGACCGTTGTTTTCTTTTTCCGTTTCCATTTCAGGGAGGTCGCCTTTTGAGGACACTGAATTGATTGCGCGTCCTTGTGATAACACGGATGGCATGCTATGGATTGTGTTACCTTCAAAGGAGACTGAACAAGCAGCCTTCTCGAAGTCTGGAGTAGCCGTTACTGTGGTATCAACGCCTTCAGCACTATGGTCACGGTGATTTGCAACACGAATTGAAAGATTACCAGTGTCATCTAGATCCATTGGGACAACTTCGGTTTCTACACCAGAATCAGCTAGGCTCTTTCTTGGACGCTTAGCAACGTGTTCTCCCGATGTGACGTCAACATGGACCTTAAACGTTCTTTTCATTGTCTCGGCCCTCGAGCCATGCCTTCCCGAGAAAGGGTTCCTTCTTGTGGCTTTCGGGATTTCCTTGAAGGTGGTATTCGTCTTTGTTGACTTTGACGAAGCTGAATTAGACTTTGAAATTCGTTTAAATTTTTCCGGTTTCTCTAAAATCAAACCATCGTCCTTCAAAGAAGCTTGGTTAAAAATTTCGATGCACTGATGGAGAAGTGCATGCACTTGCTTCAGGCTTTCAGTATCGTCAACAATGTGGGTTAACGTATTTAAGTGCTTAATTGCTTCTTTGCACTTTGTATTCCACGTTCTGCTAATTTTCTTTCTCCCAGGAAGTTCTGAAAAAATGTCTGTGCTGCCGTCTTCAGCACTTTCATTATCTTGTAGCGTACAGTGGTCAACTTCAATCGTTTCATTTTTAACAAGTGACTCTTTGCAAAATAAAACATCGTTATCCAGAGTGAGGAACGGCGATTCTCTGTAGTGTGTGGGAAGCTTCTCAAATCCCCAGTCCTTAAAAAAGCGAAATACTGCCAGAAAATGCTTACAGGGAAGACGGTTCTTTTCCCAATCAGCGCATTCGCAATGTGGCATTGTTGCAGTGTCACCAAACGTTAAGCTGTACCAGAAACTTTGCGTGTTTGGATCCTGGGATTTCACCTTAAATAGGCCGCGTTCTTCGTCTGTCACTTGAATGCACCGTTTCTCTATGTCAGCAGAAGAGCACAGTCTTTCCAAACAATGATCCACAAATGAAGACGGACGATCATGCAGATACTGTGGCATCTCATCATTGTACTGGCGGCAGTGGCTGGATAGCCGGACATTGTTTTCAATATACCTGGTTAGAGATGAAGATTGACAACTTCTAAATTCTTCAAAGTTTGTGTGTAACGACAATTGTTTAACGGTTTCTTTGTTGGGCTGGGATGAGAGGTTTTACTTCGTCGAGGAGTTACAGCAAAACTCCTGGAAATATATTCTCTTGCCGCAGGTATCACTGACGCAGATTAAACGCGTATAGTTATAAGATGAAAATTGGCTAAACGTATTACCTGATGAAGCTTTCTGGAAGAAACTCTTCTACTAGAATGCTGACCATGGTACTTAATGATGCCCCGCGTCTTCCGGCCAAGTAATTGTACTTGAAAGTGAAATTTTGGCGCTCAACTCCGTTGTTAGTGTTGACCGTTACGAGCATTCTGTCCTTTCTGTAAGCCCAAACCCAGCGCTGTTTCAATTAAAAAAATGTCATAAGTTTGACGAAAAGACAGGGTTGTCATCATTAAAGTTCTCAGTTTCGGGACATCAAAGATGAGTTAAAATAGAGTTAAAATTGTTCCTTTACCCTCGTCCTTTTTCTCGCATTCGCGACACAAATTTAAAAAACGGCGTCCTAGGGGAAGGTAAATAGAGGCTAAGTTCGAGTGAAGGAAATACTTACCTTGTGTTGCCTCAGCCAGGTCTTCTCAAACCACTTCCGATACAGAGACTGCCCTCACAATTCCTCGTCATTTTTCAGAAGGGATACGTTCTCTTCAAATTCATTCTCTGTGCGAGAGCGGGCAATTCTTCTCATGAATGCAAGGGCCTTTCCTTTTAAGTGTGTCATGCCATTGCTTAGTTTTGAGAGCCAACGCTCCCATG
>NC_090886.1:54598499-54600999 GCF_036669925.1 Montipora capricornis
TATCCAAATACACCTGTTTAAATGAGCAAAACTTCGAGATGATGAAATTAAATGAATTTTAGAAAACATAGGCTTGTGATGAGGAAATTAAGTATTAGTAATAAAGATGTTGAAAATTGTTGGAGATTTTATTTGAAATTGCCACTAACAGAAAGTAAAAGAAAACTTTGTGCAGGATAATCTGTTTAAAAAAGAGACTGTAAATAAACCTTATAATAATAAGAATATTATTATTATAGGTGAATTATTCACCTAGAGTTATTAATTCAAGGTGATTGCTTACATATATTAATTCTCACTTTGAATATTTTGTTTATTTTTCTTTGTATGGCAAAATAAATATTATAAGTAAATAAATTAATCAATAACGCTTTCAAAAAATAATTTTCAGGCAGAGAAATGTTCATTTTAAAGCTGCTTGGTTGTAAATGGTACCAAAGTTCTTACTTTTCGAGAATGAACAACTCAACTCTAAGGAACACAAATTATCAAACCTTTGTCTATTAAGAGTTAGGGTTACACTGTCTTAGATACACTCAGTCAGACACTTTACTCTAGCTTATGCCTGGTGATTTTACTCTTCAGTGAGGAAACCATTTTGGTACCATTTATCGCTTAACTGATCTATTCCAATTCAACTGAGTAGGAGAAAAAAGATATTGAAACTCTGGCTTTGGGTGGTCGCATTATTGCTTTGTCATTAATGGAAAGCATTCAATCAGCTACTTAAGGCCAGAACTCTCAGGTCAAAGTTAACTAAAAAGGAAAGGATGATGGAATCCTTTTCAGAGTTTAGAGCCATGATACGAAGGGAACATTTATCACAAGAATGTGATGGATGTGGAACAAATTGTTACCGTAGTTATTCAGTTATAAGGCACACGTTTTTTTCAAGAAAAATCTTTCTTTGGGCAGCTAGTTAGTGCTAAAATTATGGTGCGTCTTATAGCCAAGTATTTTCGCGCAACAAAATCTTAAGATCACAATTTGAGAAGAACTTGCAGTTTAAACAACACAAGAAAAGGACACTAGTTGTCAATTAAACAAAAAAGAATAGTGTTTTTAGAGACCTTTAGAAAAATTAAATGACGGAAATTTGCATACATGCTTAAAAGCACATGCCCAGTAACATGATACCCATGACAACAATACAATCGTTCGAACCTTGTTTTGAAAATTTTCTGAGAATCGTGTTTGTCACTCGCATGAAAAGTTTCTTCTCTGAACAAACAGTGTGGAGATAAAACATACCTTCTTCGTTCATCCAGCCTTTCTTGTGCACTGAAATTTGCATCCTTGGTGGCGTGTTGATATTCAGCTGTCGAACACCTTTGAATATGACTTTCTATGGGAGTTTTTCGCCCTTCGCTTTCGCTTCAATTCTGAACTCTGACTATTTATTAAGTCGGAAGGTTCAAATAAAAGTGTATGCGTTGTATGGTTCTCATTTCAGGTGTCAACTTTTAGCTTTTGTTTTTACGTATATCATTAAAAGCGCGACTTTTTCACTTTGTTTACGTTAACAAAAAGAGTTCGCATGCCAATTGTGTAAGGATATTTTGTTCTCAAATTCATCACATCCTTTTGACAACTCTCAATTTTTTGGTGGATCTTGTAACCAAGTATTTTCGCGTAATTTTCAGTTTGAGAACTTAGCTTGATTAAATTACTACGTTTGGGGTGCGTCTTATAACCAAATGTGCCCTATAACCAAATAACTACGGTATCTCGGTAATTGTGAAGAAGAGCTCCCCAAAAAACCTGTCGGTCGACTGTTGGCCAACAGACTACCGACAGGTTACCAACAGGCTACCGACAGCTACCCGACAGAAAGCTTATGAAATACGTAGCGGATATATAACCAACGGGACAATCAATGCACTAAGGTTTTAAGGTGATTTAATCCAAACCTCAGAAATCCAAGAAGAAAGCTAATCAATCGTGTTGCTAATTCCGCTGAACTTTACAAACAAATTGCCCAATAGTGCCTAGCCACCCTTAACACAAAAAAAACGGCTCCTTTAGGAGCCACCAAGTTTACAAAAGTCAATGACCAACAATAAAAAATGATCTACGTCAAAACAAAATAAAAACATGACTTTAAGAAGTACATTCAAAAAATCTTACGACTTAATCACCAGAATAATTCGAGAGGGATTGGGACTTAGTTTTACATTTCCAATATGGCGGACATAAGTAAAAGCTGCAGTTGCGCAAGTGTTCTGGTTATTTTCCCCTTCCATGATGCTAGTCTTGAGCGGTGATTAACACAACTAAAAGGGAAAGACTATTCTTATCATTGTATCAGCAAGGTTAGTGTTAGCATTGTACCGACATGTTACCGACAGGTTACTGACATGTTACCGACACATCACCAACTGTTGGCCGTCTGTTGGCCGACTGTCGGCTGACTGGTAGTCTGTGTTTGTGGCAAAATCTGTCGGCCAAGAGACGGCCGACAGTTTGGGGAGCTCTTCTTCACAATGACCGTTATCTCTGT
>NC_090886.1:54603499-54608499 GCF_036669925.1 Montipora capricornis
GCATCCACCTTCACAGGCATCATGTTTGCTTGTTTCTGAACTATTTCACAAGATGTGTACAATAATATTATTAGCGATAAATTATACAAATAGGATAACATTTCAGGATCTATATCCCCTGCCCTATTCTTTTATGTATGAGTAAAAAAAACAGATCTGTGATTTGAATAATTTTCTTGTAACCTGTTTAGAAATGGAGCAGAGAATAAATCAACAGGATATGGATTCTTCATGTAACGACTATGCAGAGTCGAGGATAAGAAGATGTCAGGTTTAAAAAAATTGATTTTGCTGGAATTAAATTTTCATTCATAGTTGAGATCTTTGCCTTTATCTTGTTTGATTCCCCCAGTGGCCAAATGTGCTAAGAGCAAGTTCTACCATTCTGCATTGTGATCAATGTACTTGTTTTTTGTATTTTCAGCATTCAACCTTAGCAAGAAAATTTGTAGAAGTTATGAGTGACTGCAATACAACACAGTCAGATTACAGTGAGGAATGCAAAAGCAGGATTCGAAGACAACTAGAAACAAGTATGATCTTATTTCCCACTGTCATTTTAAAAATGGAAACCTGGGTATTAAAAAAAACCATAGTTTCTCACAGAAGTACACTTGTAAGCTTGGAAGCTGGATAGTTGATACATGCATGTTATGGTCCAAATCTTTTCCTGGTTCAAAAGTTTTCAAACTGGTTAAATTTTTTTCACTTTTTCTTTGTTGATTTTATATCATAGTCTGAAACAAAGGAAAATCAAAATTGAACTGGTTTTAAAAATTCTGAACTAGGCAAAAGCATTTGAACTACAACAGATACAACAAACCTCTCTTTCAAAACAAAATAAAGTTTGACATTCTAAGTGACTTACAAGTAAATTTTACCAGTCAAGATTGTGTTTTGTAAGGATTTTGCAGTAAATTTTCATTTACTCTTTTTCTTGGTAAAATAGCTGGAAAAACGAAGACATCAGATGAAGTTGAGGAAATGCTAGAAGGTAGAGATCCAGGAATTTTCACATCTGATGTAAGTACAGGGCGGAGTACATTTTTGTAGAAATATACACTCTGGATTCAACATTAACAAGATCATAAACCTTAGCTGGCAGGTGGGATAATGCGTGCGTAAGTCGGTGGTTGCTGCAAGTGGATTTCTAAACTACTAGTCCCCATGCCAGTCACAGACCCACTCGTGGCCAAAACTGTACTCGTACTTGCGACTGTTTAAATAATCATGCGATAGAATATCCCGCCAGCTACACAGTTTATGACTTCCCCTTAAACCCAATCAGCCCCTTTTCTAGCCTGCGAACGCAGACGTATTTCCGGCGGTCGTTTAGAAACGACCGCCGGAAATACGTCTGCGTTCGCAGGCTACCCCTTTTCTCGAGCTGGCCTTTTTGCGTTCAACACTTACCAAAAAAAGTCAAATTGCTTAAACCCATTGACTCCTAGGAATGAGACATAATAGTTATTACTCTGACGAAAGCCAGACGTTTTTACTCATCAGTGGGGGGAGGTTTAGGAGTCAATGGTGTAAGGACGTCCCCACGAAAATTTTCTAACATTGATTTTTTTCCTGCAAATTTCACCATTGAAAGATGGTGAGTTAGTGATGTCAGAAATGTAAAAAAAATATGGCAACCAACTGACGAGGTCTTGTGGACGAAAGTAGTAACTGTTTTTGTAGTCGCATATATAAATGTGTGTTGAAAGTGAATGCAAATTAGGTTTGTTTCTAGTCAATACATTGTTAGTGTGTTTCATAATAATTATTAACTGTTGTCAATAGTAGATGCAGCTGCCTTTTGGTTGAGCGTCGTAAAATTGATGACATTTTGTTTTCTATACATAGATTGTAATAGAGAGTCAACAAGCAAGACAAGCCCTTGGAGATATAGAAGTCAAACACCGAGATATTATCAACCAAGCAAAAATTATTCAGGTGCCAATTTTTATCACAACTACATGTGCAACTAAACTTGTGGCCAATTGAATGTGCATTTAACTCGTATTGTGGCCAGGATCATGTGAGCTTTACAGTGATCCATTTTTGTGGTAGTATAAGTGCACTACCATACTGTCATCGGGGCTGTCTGAGTGAGTGAGTGAGTGAGTAATTTGTAGGTCTGCAGCGTGTGCATGAATCACGGAACTAATGTTCGGTTTTCTTGAATTACAACAATTGATGTTTGTTTGCAGCCTGCTTGTCGCCTTTTCCCTTTCTTAATTTTCTTAAGTACAGTATTGTCAAATTAACCGACATTCTTAAATGTCTTAAATCAAAATCACTCTTTTTTCATGTCTACGGAGATTGTCACACAAGCTCACATTCTCCAGGTCAAATAAACAAGGAAAAAATTCACCAGTCGACCATAATATTTTTAATCTCAAAGGCTGGGTCAACTTCTCTGCCTGCATTGAAAGATTTCAACAGTAATTTCTTCATGTCTACGGAGATCGTCACGCAAGCTCACAGTTGTACAGATATTCTGCAGGTCAAATGAACAAGAAAAAAATTCACCAGTCGACCATAATATTTTTACTCTCAAAGGCCGGATTAACTTCTTTGCCTGCATTGAAACATATTCAACAGTAATTTCCTCACTATGGAAAGAAAAACAGAAGAAAACTATTTTTATCTTTATCATTGTGATTGATCAGGGAAAATGTAGGAATCATCGGCTTCTTTGGGCTGAAATCCCCATGGGGCTGTGCTCAAAAAGTTAAGTAATAGAAAAGCTTAGCTCTTCTGAATGAAACAAAACATTAAAAAAGCACAACTTAGTTTTCATATATGTCAAAATCTTTTAGTCATCGAGTGTAAGTGCACATTGGGCACACTACTTTAATTTTGCTGATTGGTAAACATGTAGATCATAATCGGCTAATCTGTGTCTGTTGATTTCACGATAGCCTCTTTTCTTCTCTTGTAATGTATTCACGCAATTTTTGATTTCGCTCCACTTTTCTTTTAAAAAATTATATCTGTATGAAAAATAGAGAGGAGAGGCACAAGCCGCCTGTGTTCATGTCATTTAACAGCCACACCGGAAAATAACTAAGTGAAACACAAAAATAAACAGGTCTGTTGGAAGCGTGCTTAAATTTCAACAAAATAATGAGCCCCAAAATCGGCAAGAATTTGTGATGCTGATGAATAATAAAGCAGTTTTATTTCCAAAACAATGGAATTACCTGGTGATAAATAACCTTGTCTAGGTCAGTGAATTTTTGACTTTGCAGAAACAATGTACAACCTCAAGAGTTAGGCAATTGTGATCTTTGTGTTGAATTTGCACATTTCATGTTGGCTTTGACAATACGTGAAAGAAAAAAAAACAAACTAACAAAAAAACAATCTAATGTCTTGCCATCATTTTGCCACAGATGTATCCAGTTGTTAGTATCACAGGCGGCTTCTGAAATCGATGTCACTTTCGATTTGGCGATTTACTTGTGCAGCAAAAGGAACAATAGAGAAATTAAGCGTAGCAAAAATCTCCCAAAATGTTTTTCGCTGATGGTAACTTTTTATACTTGCCGCACAAAATTTGTGTCGTTTTCATGTAGCAACTTTTGTTGCTGGCAGCAATTGTTTTATTCTCGATTGGCACTTCCTAAAAACTTCCTTGTGCTTTTCCATAAAACTGTGTATCAATATTTCTTTACAGCAACAAAATCTGTACCATATTTAGTTCAAAAATTTGAGCGTTGATATATGAATTTATGTTTCCGGCAGCAAATATATTTTGAGGTCGCCCATCCAGATACTAACCCCCCCGGATAGGGCTAACTTTAATGAACTTTTGTCATGGAAACCGTCAGACGCTCAGAGTACACACTTCAACTTGCTGTGAAAAAGAAGTTGAACTTCATGTCAGCCTCGAAACCAATGTTTCTTGATTCCCATTCATTTCCTTCAATCTTTCTGGGTTTAGTATTTTACGCATTACGTCCTGGAAAACAAAACTCAGCTCTGTTGACAGTTATGGAATAAAGCACTGTGTCAAGTTACTGCACTACCACACGTACACAATGCGTACCATTTTCTGTTTGTGGTGAAGTGAGTAATGTGTTTTTTGCTTTTTACTAGGAACTCCATGAAATGTTTCTAGATATGGCTATGCTTGTAGAGAGCCAAGTAAGTGAAATCGAATAAATAATAATAATTATTATTTTTTTATTCTTAAAGTGTGATTGGGTTGCCAAGATAAAAGTGGACTCTTTCCAAACAGTGATCAACTTAAATTACTCATTTGCATTTTCCCTGCTTGAATCACCATATGCAAAGGTTCCTGTTGGGTATACATGTGTACAGCGACCAAAAATGTTTCTTAGTCTTCAAGCAGCTAAAACTCTGTACAGTTAGTCATTTGATAAGATTATGAGAAATGCTGGTGTTCATGGGGTATTGTTTTATAAATCATTTTCTCCCCAAGACTTAACAAGACTCACTAAAAATACAGGTCACATGCAGCAAGTATTTAAGTCAATAAAGGAAACTTTATGGTAAGCACCGATAAAATAACTTGATCTTTGAAAAATATTCTCCTTCCCAAAGTCGTTGTAACAATTCGGGATGCAGGGTTTGACCTTTTTGGAGCCTGGGATTCTAAAGAAATGTGGGAGCGGGATTCAGGATTGCATTTACTTTTATTTTATTTTTTATTTTATTAACTTTGCCAGTCAAGCTGGCAGAGCGCCACAACAGCTTGCGCCAATTACTGTGGCCCCTTTTTTACCCTCCCAACCATGATACAGAACAGAAGACAGACCACAACACCGGGAACTACGTGCCCTACTCTTAGCGACAAGTGTGTGGGTTCTTTTACGTCCCACAGGATTATTAACATTGAAGGGTTGTGAGACGGGACCTCCGGCTTATCGTCCTTATCCGAGAAGACTTGAAAGTCTAACCATTTGCAGATGTAATTACAAAGGCAGCACTTTCTCCTCAGTTATTTAAAGACCCTGAGTGTTGGTCCGGTCGGAGTTGAACTC
>NC_090886.1:54615999-54618499 GCF_036669925.1 Montipora capricornis
TAACAGAAACATAAAATTAATATATCATCATAAATTCAACATTCCAACCTGATAAACACTTAAAAAATCTTTTCAAAATACTAAAATTTGGTTTAGTTGTTTATAAGTACTCTTTTCCAAATTGCCATTGCAAAATAAACAAGTACATGTCATTCCTTACCTTGTTTGATCGACGTCCATATTTTCAAAAGTTACTTCTTCTTCACTCCTATTGCCATCATCAGACTCACTGAACTGATCACTATTGTCCCAGCTATCTGCAGTCTCGGAGTCACTAGCATCAGAGGCATGATCACCAGACCTGAAATGACAACTTCACCATTATTACCATCTATCCATCATGTAATGTTTCATGTGATGTGTCTTTCTGTCTTTGTTGTTGTTTTTAATCATCGAATGTAGCTTCTTTGTTGTTCTTAAACTCTAGGACCACTGTAATAATTACTGGCTTATTGGTGTTGTGGATTCTTTGCCTAATAATGAATGCTTACTTGTTAAGCTGTGTCTTTCTCGCTGTGTATCATGTAATAGGTGAAGCTAATAAAATAAAATATTGCTGATGCACGGAACAGTACAAAAGAACTCTCTGTGATAAAAAAATTGTAATAGTAACAGGATGTGAAAATGCTGATCCAAGTAACCGCTGTAAAGTAAGGTCACTACACTGCAAAATTCCAAAACCCAAAGAGGGTCTTAGGATCACAAATATATTCAGAAAATAGTTTTGCCCATCCCTAACATTACTATAATATCTGATTGCCCGTCCCCTTTTCAGAATACAGACATTGGTATAGTCTATCTTAAAAAAACTATAGTGGTAGCAAGGGCGAAAGTAGATGTTAAGCAGCTTAACTAAGAGCTGATATAAGAGTGGGAGTATTTATCTCAGCAAAAAAAATTGTCTCAAGAAATGCAAAGTGAAATAGAGACACTTACTCCAATTCACTTATAGTCTCTGCCTCTGAATGAGGATTGCCCTCTAGAGAGGAAAACAGGGGATTCCAATTAGAAAGCTCATCCAAAAGAGTCCTGTGCCCAGTCAGTTGGTCTTTCTCTAGCTCATCAACTTCAATCCTAAATGCAAGAAAACATGAACGAAGCCATGAAGAAACTCATTACTGTTGTATGATATTATGCACTAATCATTTGTTTCCCCCACCCCCCGACCCCCGGGGATAGTGGGGACATATGGGGAAATTACTAGGGCAATTACGCGAGATTACGCCACAATTACGCCTCTAGGGGGTAGGGAAATTACAAATGACTAGTGCATTAGTACAAGGTTTCCAAACCTATCCTTTTTACACAACATACCGATTGTAGATTCTACGCTAAATTAAAAGTACTCACTTGCTCAAACTTGAGTTTTCTGCAGCACCAGCAAAGGATAAAGGGGAAATTGTAATATTCTCAGTCCTGATTTCTTTACCCATCGGGGTCGACTGGAGGAATAGCTGCCTTCTTTCTACCAAAAAATACGAAAGGACGCGCAATGTATAAAAAAAATGGCGAAGTACTACAACTGCTATGATGGCATAATAAAAAGAGAGTTTTTTAAAAAATTATTCAATATTTTACCTTGATGCAGTTGAGTTGAAGTATTATCTCGATGAGCGTGAGGAGATCGATCACGCTCTCTTGTAAGTTGCTGGTGGAGAAGGATCTCCGCAAAATCATTATTCGTGATTCCGTGTAGCCCAAGGGCCTCCTTCCGTTCAATCCACAGATTGTATGTGGATTCCCTAAGTTTTAAGCGTTTGATGCCTTCTGGCCTTCTTGGACGGCCCCTAGCAGGACGGCTGTCCGCCATATTGGCCGACGTTTCTACGAACCGCGACAGAAAACCAACTACACAGTGCCCTTGGAAAGAATTTTCTTCCACGAATGCGAATCACAAAGATAGTTCAGAAACTATAAAAATAATTCCAGAGGAAACAGGACCTAAATAACGCCTATCAATTGTCGAAATAAAGGAGGGAATATCAAGGTGATAAAACTTGGATTTTCGGGGGCCCTGAAAATGAGGAGCGCAAGTTGAGCGTGAGCGCGCAATGCAAACTGGGTGGGTGAGATTCTTTAAAAGACAAATGTTTTTTGTTCTCAGATGACATCGCGCCTAGAAATGTACGCCAAGTCATTGACAGAGGCTGTGAAGCCAGAATACAAGCGGCAGAGCATTCACGATTAAGTGTAGAATTGAAGCTATTGCGAAGAAAAACATGGGAGATTTTGTTTCATTTCAGGTCGCAATCAGCCTATCTTTTCGCAATTTGGTAGCTTGGTGCTGCATTTGAAGTACGTGTAAACTATGGATGAAAGGCATTCCTGAGAGTGATTCTAGTAAAATCGCACAATTCTGTGTAAAGGAACTTTATTTAAGTCTCTAATTTTCTAACGCCGGAACACTAGTTGGGGACAATGTGAATCGAAATCATCAAATCCACGCAGATCAAATCAAATTCTGGTTTTTGAAGAGAAAGGAAAACCGGAGTACCCCAGA
>NC_090886.1:54620999-54635999 GCF_036669925.1 Montipora capricornis
TTGCAAATTTCTCTACATACATCATCATGATACATTATCCATGTTTCAAATGTCAATAACAGTGAGGTATCCAGCATGAAATAGAGTAGTCATTCACATCTTTATTGGTACACAGTATGACAAAATAATATATATTTGTAATATCAAATGTTATAAGGGCTGTCATCAGGGGCCGTAACCCGTACCACCTGTTATGGCTGAGCCCAGTCAATGTTACAGGTAATGGTTGCTGACCATTTATTTTTTAAAGTTCTGTGTTGCGTGAGTGGGAAGTTTATCTTTTTGCTCTGTTTAATTTTCATTACTTTTTGACTGAGAAAATAAATAAATTTCCGAGGATCACATTTTAAAAATTTTCTGGGGGAGCATGCCTCCAGAACCCCCTAAGGGCTCAGGCCCTTTGGGCCTTCAGTCACATATTTATATGTTACAGGTGAAATCTTGAGTGTTACACTTGCTTCAAAACTTAATGACAGCCTGGGTTATTTGGAACTGACTCCAACTGTATAAACATCCAGAGACTAAACTTACATGATATGATTTTGCGAGGTATGGACATATATCTAGGATCTCCTTGGATGAATTAGCCTCCTCTGTGATAAACTTTCTCCTCATTGGATAGGTCTCCTTCACAAGATTAGAGAATGTGTTACATGACAAGGACCCCTGTTCACTACTGGCCAGCAATTCCAAGTTCCATCTTTGGGAAAGTTCATCATCACAGTACTTCTTTTTTGTAGGGCTTTGGCTCCACCCTCCCTTCACACTCTGATGACCTTTTGGGTTTTGAATTTCTCCTCTGGTTTCTAAAATATTTGCTTAATTGCTTTTGTACCGACACCTAGGGGAAATTACCAGAGATTTATTAGACAACAAACACAATAAATGTACACATCATAACATTGCATCGTCATTTAATTCACAGACAATATTATATCTTGTGTGACACATGATTTATCAGCACTAAATTCACCATGCTTGGTCAGAAATATAATAGTGAGGGAATGTAATTCATGACATGACATTACAAGAGTTAAGACTAATTTTGTGCAAAGAAAACATCACACCTAGAAATGATTCACAGAAATTAATGCTTGCAGGTGAATCATGAACAGCAAATCATTGTCTGAGAAGCCTGCACAGAAACAGGACTTCATCATCAAGGGGGTATCATATCAAAAGCAAGCACTCTAAAGAAAATACATGTATTTCAGCCAGGATTCCAAACATCTGCAGTAAATGCCTTCTCGCGACTTTATAGAATTTGAAGCATGCCCCGGACTTCCCTACTGAGAAAGGGCCAGATGCCTACAACTCAAGCCATCTTGCATAATATCTTCGTCAAAACAATAGAATTCAAGATGGCCGCCGTGCCGGTAAAAAGGAATAATCGATCTTTATTACAGTAATTATCGAAATAAACGACATGTTATGCTCTACTTCATGAAAACCGATATGATAATGGGCGGATAATGGACTAATTTGGGGCATTTCACACTATTGAGATAAGAAATTACGCACTTACTTGTGCTTCTACATGTAAATCTGCTCTGGCTATCTCCTCTTTGATAATCCGCTTTATGAGAAGTCGATGTCCAGACTTAGGGACGACCGCCATAAATTCGTCGATGTTGTCAATCGGCTGAAGAAGAGTGGACCCATCAATACCATTATCTAAAAGAGAAAATGCCCGAGTTTAACTTAAACTTTTAGAAAATTGAAGGTATTCACAGTGATATATATTCCATTCACATATTTCAACGAACTTTACCAACCTCTCAGCAAGTCAAGGGCTTCTTGCGGCACATTTCTCCTTTTTAAAAGTGAAAGAAGCTGTTCCGCAGTTGACTTTTTCAGGTCCATTACTGTCTTGAAGTTGATTTTGCGTTGGAAAGAGAAGAAATCCACACCGAGATTTGAAATGTCGCGCGTTTGCTCGTCTGAGGCAGGGCGGAAAGAGACCGGGCGGTGAAACGAGCGGGTCCGAGCAAAAAGGTGTGATGCAGTAGACTGGGGTCTACTAAAAAGCCTTTTCAAAATGGCGGCAAGTGTTGAGATCGGCGACTCACTAGAAGAATTGGAAGAATTGTTTTTACAGGACATCACAGACGACTGTTTTGATTTGAACGAGGAAAAAAATTCTTCAGATGTTCCAGACACATAGCTGATGTTATTGTAACAAACATTTTCCCTCTGTTTTTGATTGGTTCTCTCCTATAACCTATGGCCTTTAGGTGAATCCAAGTGTTTTGATTGGTGCTTTCTTGTTCAGGACTTTGCTATACAAGCCATTTCCATGGAAAAGGTTATAAGCCATGGTTTTTTTTTTACATTTTGTTTATATTCTGCTGAGTATTTTCACGACTCGTGCTGTGTGTTGAAGGACCCAAAAGGCAAGTCAAAATAGAAGTAACAACTTGGAAATATTAAGCTCTTACTAACCGAACTGGAGGGCGATACTGGGGAATATTGGTTGAACATTGTGGAACTAAAGTTGAGCACAGCGAGGTCCATACAAAAATGACCAAGGTGCAATATTCGTCAGTATGGCTTGGGCAAGCTTAGTTAGAAAGTAGTTTATCATATGGTACTCGGTCCATGGTTGTTTCTTGAATTTGTGGCTTTTCAAAAACAAAAATTACACAGCTTATGACCGCTTTCAAAGAAATGGTCAGTATAGAAAAATCCTAACCAAGAAAGAACCAATCACAATGCTTGCATTTACCTCAAAACTACCTTACCGCAGGAGGAAAAGCCGGCAGGGCAAGCAACCCCCCACCCTTAGCTCAAGGTCTAGATCCGCCACTGATTACCCCAATATTTTTCTGTAGTTGAATGATAATTGAGCTAATTATGTGCCTTACTGTGAGTACAATAGTTGTGCAAAGTTTAATTATGTCTTTAGAAATCAGTCATGTTCAGAGAAATTATTGGCACAGGATTTGGGTAAAGTGTTTTTTATTGTCATTATTGAGAGCTTACTGAACACAGGCTGACCAGAGTGCACCTCAGGCTAAATGACATACCATCGTAGCTTACTAGTTAGTATGAAGAGTTATATAGTTAATGTCAAGAGAATTTGGTAAGCCTATTTATGGTTAGCTCTCACAAGCAGAAATGGTAACATGCTATTTTCAAAACAAAATAGAAAATAGAGCTAATTATTGTTACCTATTACCATTAATTATCTGAAAATAAAAGTCCTGCCTTCCACATTGTGTACACAGTGTGACATTGCAAATCGTCTAATTTGCATAATCTAAAAAAAAAATTTAAACTGGAAATATGAGACAAGATATTACAAAGTTTACAAAGTCATAAATGCTATCGCCCTCATTTTTTGAATGACCTTTACAAAAGAGTGATAAATGTATTTTTTTGGATTATAGGCTCTATAACTTAATCAATAAGACTGGAATTTTGCAGAGGGGTTAAGCATTTGAATCACAAACCCTCTGAGGAGAGTCTGAATGTCTGGGAAAAAATCTACTTTGTGCACGAAATACAGATGACGTAAAATAATGGAAACAGGCGACAAGAAACAATATCGCTCCAAAATATAATCATGTCTTGCAAACAGTGGTTAAACAATAATTATGTTACCATTTGTGTCTGGTGCCCCAAGAAGGAACCATATTACGGTAAATTAAAGATGAACTGTCCAAGTTACATTAAGATTAGTTATTTAATAGTAATACATGAAGCAGCAGATAACCTAGCAACCTTTGTAGCTTTCTTAATTGTTGTTGATAGAAGAATCCTCCTTACAAGAAGGGATTTCTCTCCACTAAAACATTCACTAATTAGCAGGTAGTTTGAGGGGAATACTGTGTGTAAATGGTGAGTTGAGGAAAACTCATAGGCAAAAGTTAGGCTTTGTCTGTAGAATGAGGGGGAGAAATTTACAAACTCAAGCAAACTCTCAACCCCAAAATAAGGTTAAAAAATGAAACAAACTCTGGGTGAAATTAAAAACTTTGATCAGAGAAACAGCCAGATAGTTCATGTATGAAAAACTGAATCACGTAGGAGGGATTAACAAATATTTGACCCTGAAAATTATTCAGCAGAAGTGGCCGGCTTGGTGGTGATGTGTCCGAAAAGGCTTGTGGTGTATGAGGCCACCTAAGCAGAAACAGCCACAAGTCAAAAAGGGACCTTGCCGAGTGCTGGAATATGTACTCAATAGATTAAGGCCTTTTACTGACACCTTGAAAACAATATGAAACAGAAAGTTACTGTATTGATATGTAATATATTTAATTGATTGAATAAAAGGGCTTGATCAGCCACACATTTTTTTTCTCTTCTTTAAATAAGCCCTCAGACCCCCAAAAATAGATGCCTGTGATCCTTGAGTGTGAAATAGTTATGCTATAATTTTTAAGTTCTCTCTGCGGTGTTGCTAGTCAAGCCTAACAATAAATACAGTCATTGTTATAGTTTAAGGTATGTTCCAGGGCTTATGCTTTTAATTATTTTATTTATGTTTCACACAGTGGAACAAAATGTGATCATATTGATCAGCCACCGGTTAGCTTATTTGTTTGTGTCCAAACTGCACAAAGGCAAAGAAAACAATATGGGGTTTGGGAGAGGATGGGGAGTCTTAATTAAAACGTAGCAGTAGTGACAGGCTACAAATTGCTTTTCCTCACGGGAGGATATTCTGCAAGGAACTGGAATCATTGCTTTGTCCTCAGTTGGTACAAAATATGAAGGAGTTGCCATGGAATAGAATGACTTTTTTGCATGGTCATACCTAACGGGGCAAGGACATGGTATTTACAATAACTTATCAGTTTGCATTGTTTTGCTGTGATCCATTTTAAGTCTAGTCTATATATTACCTCGAGATCAAACATTGTTTGCCATGTTATGAAGTGTTCTCACACATCTGTCCTTCTGTGGAATGTTTGTTGAAGCTCTTTTTTCCAGGCTTTGAAGTAATTAAGTACTTGGTTTAAGTTGGTAACACGTTGATCTGTTATTGACTGCAGTGACCTGTTATCTTTGAAGACATTCCAAAGCATTTCACATTTTCATAAATTCTTGTGTCTTTTCTGTGGTGTTGTTTTCATGCAAAGCCACGTATTTGCAAACTTTTTCTGACAGAGTATTGACAGCAAGCTTTACTCGTATTTTATTTAAATTATCAAGATGAACTTACAAGCGCCCTGACTAAACCGTATTTGTTGTTTGCTGATTTTCCCAAGCGGCTGAAATCTTGAAAATAGTTTTTTACTGTCGGTGAAATTGACTGCGGCGGGCGATTCGTCGCGAGCGATTTAAAGTGAGCAAGTTTGAAGTTCTGAAACGCTGCTATATCCAAATATATCCAGCTGGTTTTTTACTATGTTATGTAAAAGCTATCGATCTTAAACATATCTAAAATTTAGAGTGGAGTAATGTGGAGTACTCCTAAAAGAAGCAGCGGAACACGGCTTGGTCACGAAAAGCAAGACATACCTGCATTCGACACTGTCTTACTTCACTCAAATTTAAGCAGCTTCCGACGAAAATACTTGAGTGATATTCCAACAGACAAAATAGTATTGAGTTTTGGGTCAAAAATATCAAAAAGGCCTTTAAAAAATACACTACTCGTGGCCCAAAAATAAAGAAAGAAAATTTGATTTCCGGTTCGTCGAGAGGATATTTTTGGCAGCCATTAATTGCACCGGAAGCGCGGAAGGAGCGCTCGTGCCAGTCCTTCTCCGCATCACCCATTGGGCCAAGAGCGGAGTGCCCGTTTCACCGCCCTATGTATAAGCGCCCTGTCTGAGGACACGAAGGGACGCCACGCTTACTATTCTTCCCTACAATTGGTTAAGAAGTATCATGTGACCACTTGAGGACGAGATAATCTGGAATCGAGTTTTTATTTCAAAATGGCTGCCGACCGGCATCGACTATCGTGCGAGTACTGTAACTACAGTTGTCGTGTAAATGAAAGCGATAATTTTTTTAAACACTTAATCAAGTTCCACTCTAACGAGCCTAACTTTCTGGTTTATTGTTCAAATTGTGGAAGGTCTTTTTCGAAAGTGAATAGTCTGCAAAGACATTACAACCGAGAACATAAGGAAACGGATGATGCTGATGAACTCGAACCTGGTATTGATTATGAAGAAGACGTAGAGCCAGACTTTGGTTGTATACAGTTCAGGTCATACAATGTACATGCCAGAGCTTTTAGCAAGAGTATGCAGGTCCTACTCAAAGCTTCATGTAATTGTTTTACATGCATTATGATCACAATAATTATGATGTTTTGATATCATAGTATAATTTTGAAACGTATGCATGTGTAACAGGAATAGGCTATTATTGAAAGATTTGTAGGTGATTTAGGTTGAGTTGTTAAAATAGACTTGAAAATGTGTTAGGTTCACCCCTGTGAAAATATTGGTAATAATGCATAAATTAAAAATGTCCTCAAACAGTAAAGGTGTGTTTTCATTAGAGGTGTGTTAGGATGACTCTGGCAGATTTCTCCAGTCAAAGAACATTTGCATCTCATTAATTTATGGTGTGTTGAAAACTGATCTAAGGGTATACACAAAGGTGTGTAATTCTTACACACCTTATGTGTTTCCTTACACACAATGGTGTGTTTTCTTGAACTGTGAAATAAAACAGTGAAAAGGTGTGTCACCACTACACACCTTGGTGTGTCAGGGAACTCACAAGGTGTGTTATGAAAACACACCTTGTTTAAGAGTGTAACATTGCAACTCGGAGATGGAGGTGTTTCACCACGGCCATCTGAAGAGAGGCAATAAAGGCCGCTTTTTTGCGTTTCAAGAGCTTTTAAGAGCAATTATGATAACTCTTCTCGGTTAAGAAGGTGTTGTTTTGGAACTCGCCCCAGTCCTTTCGCGGAAAATGATTATTTTGAAGCCCAAATTACCCCTTTGCCATGCATTATCATAGTTTTGCGAAGAAACAAGCACGGAGACCCCCCATTTTTAATAGTTGTATTTACCCGTAATAGGTACACGGAAAACATATTTTAAGAAAAAAAAAAGGTGGATAGTATAAGTTGTAGTATTTATATATAAATGACGTGAAACTGCATTTGGAGCCAGACACTGAGTGCAAGGTGATGACTGTAGCGGTCCAATTTGCTTACATTTCTTTGCTTATTGAGCAATTTCAAATCACTTTACTTGAAGGTTATAGCCCGGACAAACAATTAAGTTCAAGTTTTCAGTAATATTCAATAGCTTTTGCTACATAACAATTTTTCCGGTTGATCTAGTTTCGAACGCTTCTCGCGTAATTCGGTAAAACACTTAGAATATAGGGCATACAGCGCGAAAACAAGCACGGTGACCCCATCTTTTTATTACATTTTTAAAATGTCCTGTGTGTGAATATCAATTGTGCCAACTTTGAAAAAAATCTGGATAGTACGTCATTTTCAAGGGAATTACCTTATCTGGTTTCACGGCGGCGACATATTACTTATTCATTACCCTTGTAGCAGGAACAGTTGATCATACCTAGGGACAGTTGATCAGTACTGGGGACAGTCGATCAGTGGTAGAGACAGTTGATGATAGCGAGGGACGGCTGATCATTCCTAGGGACAGTTGATCAGTGGTAACTGAGGACAGGTGATAAGTGGTAGGGACAGTTGATCATAGCTAAAGACAGCTGATCTTTGCTAGGGGCAGTTGATCAGTGGTAGGGGCAGGTGATAAGCGATAGGGATAGTTGATCAGTGCTAGGCACAGCCTTGCATATACGGAACCCGCGCTCGCAGTGCGCGCGGCAGTCAAAACTGTACCATCCTGTCAATCATTTTCCCTCTCATCGGAAAGGGTGCATTTTTGTGCGCAAACGACGTTGTTGTCGATCTACCCTGTCGAAAGGGCGCCACCAAAGTCTTTTTTTCGCGAAGTTAACACAAATACATTATCAATACAGTTTTGACATATTCTGGCACTAAACTCTTTTCATTATTATCATAATGAATTCGTCTTAAAGTAGTTAGAAAAGTCACAAATACCAGACTAAGCACCACAGCTGAACGTTCGAAAGCCGCTTGCCAGCAACCCAGTTTTGGCGCCATAGTTTGTTGAAAAAAAGTTGCCACAAAACCTTTCAAAAGGTTTTCTAGCCCCTTATATATAATTGCGAACAATAGCCCATTTCCGAGTTGCTGCATGCTTCAGTATCAAAGCGAGTCCTGGTGCACAACCATTCAAATGGAAATGAGTTGTGTATTCTTATGCAAATCAAACTAATTTCTATTTCAATAGTTAAGCAATAAGACTCGCTTCGAAACCGAGACAAACAGCAACTCACAAATGGCCTATTCAAGTGACTTTTGATAGCACGGTTTTTCCCGCTCTCTGAATTCTGATTGGTCATTCAAATTACAGTAGCTCTCGCCGCATGCACGGAGTAGAACAGTAGTAGGGACAGGTGATAAGTGCTAGGGACAGTGGTATGGACAGTTGATCCGTAATGATACGTAGTAAGGCATATGGACGACTATATGTTAGACGACTATATGGCATACTGGCACGAGGTATATACCCTCACGCGCCTCTGAGCTCTCAACCTCGTCCCTAGGGTCTCCATTGTCGTCGACAAGATACCTTAGGAACGAGGTTACTGAGGTATGGGTCCTCAAAGTGATTCCTCAGTATTGCACTGCGCATATGGTGTGTCAATATTTATAAATTGGATCAAATTTACAACATTGAAAATATGGCGTAAGTTGATCATACACGCTGAAATAGTTTTCAAAACATTTGAAAGAAGTTGAAAATGACCCATACTTCTTTGCGAATAAGTGCGCGCATTAACATTGGAGAGAGAGACACGTGACTCGAGATAGACAGGTACGATGGTGTTTTACTCCCAACCCTTTGATTACTATCTGGCAAAATACGTCCAGCTTTATCCACGGTCCCATCTACCCCTTGTGACGTCATCACTTTTAAAGGTCAGGAACAGCTTTGTCCACTAACTTTTGCAGGGAGAAGAGATCTTTCAAACTATACCAGAATGAGCACAATTCAGTCAAAGAAACTGGAGAAACGGCCAAAAAAACGATGTAACACTGACCTGAAAATCTCCATGAAAAGCTTTCTTCATTACCCACCTACCTTTCTGAGCACCTAATTCTAAGATGATGAAAGGTTTCTCAGAAACTTTTCCCACCAAAATAAAGCCTACCAAATGCCCAGCAAGTTGAAAAAAAAAATGAGGCTAGGAAAGCGAAAAGAGAGGGAAGGAGAGAAAGCGAAAAGTGAAAGTCGAAAGTGTTGTGCTACTTTTAAACCCAAAAAAATTCGAAATTTTGCTTTCTGTGCATGCCCGAACTTTGCAAGCGCTTATTTTGCACCTGGCTGAAAAGGCCGCGGAGTTTACAACCTGGAAACGGGTTTGTAGGGAGATTTAGCTGTTAAACAGCACGACAGTGACCAAAAAACCCCTCAACTAGCTTCAAAACGTGTTTTTCGGCCAAATCTCCAGTAGCCAAAGGGTTAAACGAGCACGGTGACCTATATTTTATATTCTATAATTTTGGTGTACAAATTATCTCCTTTAAAACAAAAATTTTTTTTAAAAATTATCGGAAGGAAAAAAAGATATACCTAAAAAAAGAAAGATATAGCTAAAAACGTGCACAAAGCCCCTTACCCAGGGATGTAAATTATGATCTTCAAAACAACGATTCGAGAAACGTTTTTAGTCAACGTCGTTTTAAGTTGAGTGATTTTTCCATAAACTACATAAGACAGTGTTCCATATGCTCTAGACTTTCTACCAATCAGGTGCTTTTTCAAGTGTTACTTTTAAAAACCCTCTCGTTTAGCTACAGGAAAATGTACCCTGAGCCGATGAAATAACGCGCGTGATTAGTATCGGTACAGGTATCAATGGAGTAAGATTGGTCCATTATACCTCTCAAACAAGCACGGTGACATATCGTAGTTCTCAAAACAGGGATTCGAAGGGAACATTCAGGGAAAGTTTCAAGAAAATCGTTCGACAACTTTTTTTTTCTGAGGAATCACCTTAAGTCACGGCAGTTGCTTTTTTGCTGTCCACCTTTATTGAATGGGGACAACACGACAACGCCATTAAGCAGTAATTTTATTGGTTGAAAAAGGAAAAATGATCGTGCTGCACGCATTTTTGTTAGCTTCTCACCCGTACTCGTTAAAACAACAACTTGAAATGTCCTATGATTTTAAGGTTTTGATGACAACGTGGGCACACCGCCGTGAATCTTTCATTCTCTCTCTTTACTTCATCCGTCCGTACCAATACATTTAATGGATACTTCGCCCATAATGTACAACATAATAGACCTTTTTACCGATACGGGGACCATTTTGATTTCCATTGTTTCGAATAGCTATTATGGGATGCCCAGGGGTCAAATACACATTAATTTGCCCCCTGAGCATCCCATAATGTCTTTCGAAACAATGGAAATCAAAATGGCCGCCGTATCGGTAAAAAGGTCTATTGAGATGGAATAGGCGTGAAATACTTAAAAGAGCTCAAACTTATAAGTAAACATAATTTCTAATCATCCAGTTTTGTAAAATGTTAAAGAATTAAATCTTTTACTGGAAATAGTGTATTAAAACATAGAACGTTTCGGCCATAAACCATGGCCTTCATCAGCTAATGCTGGAGGTCACGTGACCTGGACAGATCACGTGACAGGCGACTAGGAAAGCGCCTCAGCACCCGGTCCCATGTGTTGGACAAACTGAAACGGAGCCCCCCTTTGCGGTTGAGAGAAGGCTGCTTTATCCTTTACCATATGGCCTCCTTTATTCCTCGTCGGACCCAGTCCTCTTCTCGATCGAGTATCACCCACGTCCGTGTTGTTGAAAGAGTGACGAGTTTCCTTACAATGTAGGTACACCGCAGAAGTCTGTGCCTCGTTGGATCCCTGGTGACGGTGCTGATCCAGGCGGGTACTCAGGCATTGTTTGGTCTCGCCAACATAGCTGTTGCACATCCCCGAGATCCACACGGGATCCCGTGGACTAAATTTGACAACTTTTCTCTACGCATCTTGTCTTTGACCTTGACCAGTTTAGATCTTAGGGCGCGTTCGATTGACCCTACTCCGGAATAAGAATACGTAGAGTGATGATTAAAACGGTATGTTTGGCGCGTTTCGAAGCAGCAAAGATAATAAAAATGTTTAAAATAGCGTTATAGTGGATGTTTGACAATTTTAATGTGAATCTCCGTAAAAACGAAGGATTTCTAACTTATATTCCATGTATTCTTATTCCGGAATACGGTGAATCGAACGCACCCTTAATGTGCCAATCGGCACATAGTCGAGATGTTATGTGATCTGAGAGCGTTCTTAATTCTTTTGGCAACACCAGCAACGTACGGGATCTTAGCCAGTGCCTTCTCTGAACGGCCCGCCACTGCTCCCTCCTGTCCTAGGTTTCTTTCCCTTCTTTGCTGCTTTTAGGAAGGCCTATTTTGGGTATCCACAGCCACGCAAAGCCTTCTGAACGTAGTCTTGTTCTTCTGCGAGCTTTTTTGGGTCACTGATTATAGTGATTATTGAAGCTGCCCGATGGTTCAGGGTGCGAATGACTCCAAGTTTGTGAATTAGCGGGTGGTTCGAGTCAAAGTTGAGGTAATGATCTGTGTGGGTAAGTTTTCTGTAAATTCCAGTGGTCACTAATCCATCATGATAAATCGAAATCATGCATTCTAAAAAGGTAATTTTGCCATCCACAAGGTGTACCTACACTGTAAGGAAACCCGTCACTGTTTCAACAACACGGTCGTGGTGAAACTCGATCGAGAAGAGGACTGGGTCATCTGAAATAATTTTCTATGATCCTTTGCGGAACGCTAATCGTTGCCATGACAAACAAAAATGGCGGAAGGACTCATCAAGAGTTCTCGAAGGACCCCTACAAAATTTGACAATGGATTCGAACCGACTTTTGAGTATGATGGAACGCCTTCTTGTCTGAATTGGAGCACTGAAGACGTCGCTGATTGGGTTGAGTTCTTAGGGTTTAAACAGTACCGGGTGAGAAAATCAACATTCTAAAATGTCTTCAAAAATATCGATGCATGAATTTGCTCCAAGCATCACGGTCCTTTCGGATTTTTCATAGAAATTTATTGCAAGATCATGAGCGTTGTACAACGTATTTTTCAAACAGAGAGACAAATGTTTACCGCGCGTTCCTAATAGCATTTTGTGAATTTATAAAGCTCTCTTGCTCTTTCATGGTTTCGCTCCAAATTTTTTGTGATATATAGAATTACACCTGGATGTCAATCAGATTTTTTTCTTTTTTTAGGAATTATCTCTTTGCTTGTAGAAAAAGTTTCTGCTTCTTCACTTAAAGAATAGATTATGCCACGTATTGTTCGGAAACTCCCCAAAAAACTATTCTTTTAGTGTCATCTAAGAATACGTATAACATTTCTTTTGCATGTTTGTAGGCTTGTTTCAGGGATAATCTTATAAACGGAAGAAAACTTATTAATGTTGATGCTTCGTCATTGCCAAACATGGGTGTAAATGACTTTGCTCACATAAAGGTTTGTATGCAACTTTCAACAAGACAACGTCACGCCTATGGCCTTCTTCTTGAGGAAGCCAATCTTGAACACAGAATATCCGGGCAAAATCCATTTACTTGAACATACTCATCATGCACATGTGTTAATGCAGCAGTCAATGTACGCCTCCCCCACCCACCCCAGGGGATTGGGCGGGGTTTAGGCATTTGCAGTTTCTAATAGAGGTTTTGCACGGCAGCCATGTTACATGGCAGGAACAATGAAAATGTTTTGCATTAGAGAGAACATTTATTCCCATAGGAAAAAGAATCTATTGTTCCTGCCATGCAACATGGCTGCCGTGCAAAACCTCTATAGGAGCTAATGCTCCACTATATGGGGAAATTTTAGACTGCCTAATCCCCCGAACTTTTCTGGAACAATTCCAGATTTTAAAGGGTTTCATAGTTGATGTTCTCAACAAACAAAAGCTGAAAGAAAAGTTGAAACATTTCTTTGAAATGATATTAAATAAAAGATTGCTTGCTTAGTTTTATTTTTTGAATAAAATGGCATCAAATGTTAAAAGATACATCTTCAACAAAAAAGAAGAAATGGGAGAGCAAAATTTATACTCATCTGGTAAGTTACAATAATTGTATATTGCATCCCACACAGTATTTTGAGAGACCTTGAGAAAAAATCCAATGTAGCGTGCGAATGAGCTATCGTTCTGTACCAAAATCGGATCTTCCACTATTGCCAAGGCAACTGTTGTTGAATATTTCGTACGTTTTCGCTGCTTTATTTCTTGTTTTCTCTTCATCCAATCGAAAACATGCATACTTCCTAATCCTTGCATATGTGGTGCCGGGTTAGACATCAAATGAAAATTGAGCCGAAACAAATTCATTCACTTAAAATGGACCTTTCACACCTCAAAACATGATTTATTGTGAAAACTTTGACCAAAGAGCAAAAAGTACAAAGGCGATACACATTACAGCAGTCGTCAGTCACAAACACCCCTCAACAATATCGATGTACATATTTTGAAAGTAAAATTTAGGATGTCAATCAAATGTTTCCATGAGGAATTCAACTGCTGCCAAGACAACAGGACTATTCCTATTGTCATGAAAGAATTTGATTGACATCCTCCTAAATTTTAGTTTTGAAATATGAAAAAATGTCCTTGAGGGGCATGTGACTGCTAACTGCTGTAAAGCCCTCCATGAGGAATGAAAAGGTATTATTTGAATTTTTCTACCAATGAATGAGACACTTACCATGAATTCCTGCTTCACAATTCACTTGACCTTGTGGAATGGTCAGCAGTTTTCAAGTCTAAACAACTCCACCCAAAGTACAACAAGATTCAAAATAAGGCTAGTACCCCACCCAGTGCAGCACAATTTTTGTGCGTAGTCCCTGGCTAATCCCCACATAGTCCCGGGTTTGGGGGGTGGGGATTTACATTGACTGGAGCATAAGTGCAACACTACATATCCTAACTTGATTTATGTCGTATAAATTAGTCACTAAGTTTTTTGTTACTTGAAAAATAATGTCATGGAGTCATCAAAACGATAGGCTTTGCAGCAACTAAATTGTCCTCTGGTTTTGCCAAGTTTCACAGGGCACTGAAAGTTAAATTTCAAAGCACAAACAGCAAAACCTGTTCTTGCAACATGCTTTGCAGTAGATTATGAGATTCAAATCAGAGATTCAATCCACTGTGATTTCAAGCGTGAGCAGTGTGCATTAAAAAAAGCAGATAAGGGAGTGCAGTAATGCAGTGAAATTGAGCTTTAATGTAAATAGCCTATGGCTGCTTGTCAAAGTAATTTTTTTTCTTTATAACAAAAGGTTATTGCAAGAAAAATTCGAGAATTATTGGGAATTGAAGAGCCCTACTGGAACAGGAGCATATCTCTTATGCATCGTGAGACTTCAGGACTATTTCTTGAAAAGAAAAGCAAGACTGGAAAGGAAGCAGACATACTGACTTTCGAAGATTACAAACGACAATTACAGAAGCAAGAAAAATACAAGCAAAGCAAGAGATAGCTCCCCACATTCCACTAAAGTACATTTTAATGCATGCAACAATACAATATTATTATTGTAGGGGGGAAAATATCTGGATACCATAAATCTTTTGTACTGAAGCCAAAGCTCCCCTCAAGTCCTTCAAATGAAGACATATCAATGCTGCTTTGTTAGTTATCCTGAATCCTTTTTGCCGTTACCAAAAGAGGAAACAGGAAGGAAAATAATAAACTCCACTAATCTATGTACCAGCCAACTTTATTTTCTGGATTAAAAGTTCATTTTATGATAGTGTTTGCCTTTAGCAAAATAATAGTCTAACAAAATTAATGTGACCTGTGTAACACTTCTGGTTTCTTCAACTGTATGTGGTGTAACCATATTCCCATTACAGCTGTCTTTCTTCCTCTTGTC
>NC_090886.1:54640999-54655999 GCF_036669925.1 Montipora capricornis
TTTCATGGAGTAAGCCGCACAGAATTAAAGGCCTTCATAGCAATTAACATCATAATGGGCATTGATTAGCTCCCAAATTTAGCTTATATTGGTCAACCGATGAACAAGTTTTTTTGTCCAAAAATAAATTGGTAATTGAAGGAATTTTCGCCTATGACATACCTTGGAACATCAGTATCTTCAACTAATAAATCAAATTGATCGTGCATTTATATTCCGCAAATGCAAGAATACCTCCAGCGATTTTTGCTGTGATGTCGCTGCGATTTTCGCTGCGATGTTTTTCTTGCGTTGGGTAAGTTATCTTTCAGTGAAAGTTTTCGAAGTGCCAAGAGCACTTTTCTACACGATTTGACCATGGTTTGTTCTGTCATGAAACATGATAGTGATCAATTAACAAAATTAATCTTGCAGTTTTGTGTATTTTGACAAGCAGAAAACTTGTGGTGAAATTTTGTTTCAGCAGCAGCATTTGTGCATAACTTTTGCACTTATACCTGCAAGAAGACAAAGCAATTGGAATAAAGTTTGAACAATTTTTATCCATTGAATGGTTCAGGGTTTTCAAATTTAGCCGGCGCCCAGCGCAAGTCACCGGCTACTTCAAGCATTTGCGTCGGGTACTTTTCGTATTCCAAATTTTACTAACTACACAATTTTGTTTCACCAAATCATAATCTGATTTTTTCGAGGAAATAAATGAATGCGGACTGATGAACAGTGCGGCTATTACATATACCTTTTGATCTTCGAAGCGAGAGCTTTTTTTAGCGGGAAAGTCTGCTCGTGTTCACGGACTCTCATTTGAACGTGCATGTATCGGCGCAGCAGCAGATTTGTTCTCGCGTGAAAGTTGCAACATGAAGCGGAGGCAGCAAACGATGTTGTCTTTTCTGTCAAGTGCGGAGAAGTCTCGAAGAGAAATAGGTAACAATAATTTTAGGAATAAGAGTTAACAATTATTACGTGTTGTTGCAGTTCACTGTTCTGAAAGTGACGATAAAACAATCTGCCGAGGCTGAAATGACCACAGTATCTGTAGCGGCATCCGCGTGTTGAATGAGAAGGCAGTCTTTCTCGTGAAATGTTACTCATTATGGTCTTGACTGCACCAAATGTATTTTCAAGAAAAGACTGAAAGAAGTCATAACAAAAAAAGCCTTCAACAGCGCAAGTGTTTTGAAATTCAGACAAAGGAAACTGCGAATTGCAGCGAATCGAAGTAGAAAGGAAACAAGACCGCTGACGTTGTTATGATAATACTTCATGTATGTAAAAGGAAATATATCAACGGAAGCCGCTTTATGGCAATATTTCGTTATTGCGTTGATTCATCTGCAGGCTGCTGTCATCACGATGAGATAGTGCTCCGGCTACTGTACAATTTCCTCCTGCTACTTTTTTTCAATTTGAAAACCCTGATGGTTAGACTTAACTGTAACTCGCACAAGGCATATTTTGACATAATATATATATTTCAAGCCCTTTGTTTAGTTAGCGATCAAAAACTTTCTTGATTGCTTAACGCACACTGCTTCGAAAAATAGTGTTTTCAATCACTTTTTAGCAACATTTTTACATCATGTGGAAGTTCACTGTTTCTTCTTCAAGGTGAACTTAATTCTAGAATTCAGTATCTTGTGTACATTTACTGTGCACATGGTTTTATATTTTTAACGCAATTGGACAATTAAGACTTCAAGATGAATGTAAGCAATTCCAGTTGAAATGAAAAAGGATTTGTCCAACTCTAAATGTTGAAGATACTCACAAGCACAAATATGAAATAGACATTGGAAATTTTCGTTTTCCAAAGGCGGAAAGCTCTTAAAGGCATTTATGTTTCTTCAAATAAAATGCGATCGTTCAACGGCTTAGTAACCTGTCGCAATACCTCATGTTTGCGTGCAAGCATCGTCACTCGCATTGCCTGAAAATGCTGGTTGCTAATGATTGTTTTTCATTCTTTATACAAACCTGGCTGATTTAAATGCTTTTGCAAACTTCATATTGTTTGGTTTAGGAGTTTTGTTTTGTTTTTCATGTGAGAAATTATAAGTCAAGGACCAATTAAACCTTGCACATTTCGCATCATTTTTGAAGTTATTTTCAAAGATTGACTCCTGCTTCTGTGATGTTGTGCTTATCCTCTAAAGCCCTTTATCCTTGAACAACGAAACAGGTTAGTTTGAGGTTTACATGTTCGATTTTCTGAGAACTTTTTTGAAACTCAAGGACAAAATGCCCACATATACAACAACTGCTGAACCACAAAACTAGTAAGCGCTTGAGGCCCTGAATTTTTTGTGAATCCACAGTTCCATAAATCGAAGAATACAAGATTAGTATCCCATGAACATTTAACAAAGAAATTGCTTTTTTTGCCATCAAAAATGGGGGGTCGGCTTATACACGGGTAAATATGGTAAATCACAGACACTGAGGACAGGAGGCGTCTGTACACAGGCTAGGCCACCAACAGCTTAAGTCAAATGCCCAACCCAGAGAACTCAACAAATGATATGGAGCAATTGCAAAATACCCCGCAACACCTTACCACTATTGTTTCCCCCTGTAGAACGCGTCGGAATACAACAGAGCTTATTCTTATTCAATGAAATGCAAATAAGTTGCAGGGTATTCTGCAATTTAGCTGCAAATATTTTGCATTCGATTTAATCTGTCACTCATGCCCAGCCTCCCCCTAACCAAGCTAACCAGCTTAACTTTGATAAAGTGAGCAACAAATAATTTGCAAGATATAGCTTCAAGATATTATTTGATGTCATCAAAAAATAACTAACTCATCTGTGTGAAACATTACCCCCAAATCACATAATTAAATAATCATAATTAAATTAATCAACCTACAAAGTACAGACAAACAGCTACAACTACGTAAATGATGATTAGCAGACGTGTACTGCTGTACAATCACAGTTACTAAAACAGGAACCAGCCAAAAATCACCTACAACTACCAACAAAGCCAGCCAAAACGACCCAAAACCATCCACAATACCCCTAAATACGACCGGTTTGTGTGATGTTTGCGTACATGGCCTCTGTGTGATGTTGCGTGACTGTCACGTTGGTTTTGGGTGGTTTTGGGTGGTTTTCGCTGGTTCCATGTTTTAGTAACTTACTACGGCTGTACAATACTTCTATTTGCTTAATCAATGGAGGATTCAGCAATTTTTGACATAAAGTGGTTACTTTTGAAAAAAACGTGGCATGCTTATTTTTAACACGAAAGATTTAATAGCACACAAGTACCAAGCTAGGACTTGAAGATTACTTTACTAACCCACATATTTCTTCTCAAATTCTCCAGTCAAATGGCGTTTCACGAACGTTGTCTTCCCAGTACCACCATCACCAACAAGAACAAGCTAAAGAGCAAATGCATTGTCGTTAGTAACATCATGGCAAGTCTTCGAAGATCAGAAAAGTCTAATATACAATAATTGTAAGAAAAATCCACAAGGCTCACTTTGAATATTGCTACTGGCTCTGGTTGGGTGCCTTGCGACATTCTTTAAAGAAAATATGTTTGACTGGACAGCTTAATCTCTTTTCACTATATTTTCCGTCAAATAGCCTCTGTTAACACAAGATGTGTACAGATGAACGCGATGAGATGGTGAACTTTGAAGCGATCGTAATGTCCAAATCCAAATACAGCTCAACCGGTCATAACCAGTCGGGTTTGAAGTCGGCGGGAACAAAAGGGTTGCCCGGATGTAAAATAGGCATGCAATGCGCATGGCTCTTGTCTGTGATCGTTATCATTTTACCGAGGCGTATCATTCGTCCCCAGAGGCCGCGATTCCTTCGGTAAGCACCGAGAATAACGACCTCTGGCGACCTCTGGCTGATTCCGAAATACGCGCATTCTCTGTGGGAGTCTATTTTGACAACCGTTGACAGCTACTAATTGTTTCAAAAATAAGACACAAACAGCAGTGATAAACATATTGAACTTGTTCATTTTGATTATGACTTGACGTTTCGTATTATGACTTGACGATTATGATTATGACTTGACGAAACGTCAAGTCATAATCAAAATGAACAAGTTCAATATGTTTATCACTGCTGTTTGTGTCTTATTTTTGATCAAACTACGATGGCCCAAGAACAAAAGTAATTGTTTCAAATTTCTGAGATTGCGCAGACGAGCCGGAAGTCCGTGATTCGCGGACTTCAGTAGGGTTACTAAAGTGTATCATAATAGTGTGTAATTATATGTAAGCCTTAAATTGTTATATATAAAGGTAAAGGCCTATGAATATCCATGTATACCCATGTATATCCGGATATTACCCATGTACAGCCATGTACAGCCTTGTATATCATGGCTGTACATGGATATACATGGGTATGCATGGATATACATGGCTGTTCGTGGCATTACATGGTCATACATGGATATACATTGCTTTACGTGGATATACATAGGCATACATGGATATACGTGGGTATACATGAATATATTTGGCTATAGATGGCTGTATATGCTGATTTATTGGTTGATATGATAATTTATGCGCTTTATGATACACTTTCATAACCCTACTTAAGGTACATACCAGGTCGTTATTCTCGGTGCTGACCGAAAGAATCGCGGCCTCTGGGGACAAGAATGCGGGGCGCTGGGGTCTATTAAACCGAAAAAACGCACAAAAAAGTGATCCAAACCTCCAACAAATCTCGATGAAAACTGCAGATGAAATCATCAAAACAAAATATCTACACTTATCCTAAAATAGATTAGATAAAATGGCTACAGGAGCATCATTTTGTGGTTCATGACAATGGTTAATTTATATGGGAGATAATTTATTTACCAGCAATAATTCTGAGTTATCAATGTAATGACAACTAAAGTTAGAGCATATGTAGAATTAGATCGGACGTGAAACATGATATTCGAAACCGGTAGGAAAGGGGGCTTCGACGGGTGAGCCCCCCACGAGCTGCGAAGGTTCACTTTTTTGTGACCAACGATTTAAAAAATGTAAATTGATAAACAAATATATATATATAGTATATTTCTGTTCTGATTCACTGTTTGTGTAAGAGGCTTGAGCTTGGCACACTGAAAGATCAAGATGATCAGCACTGCTGATCATCATGGTTTGCGGCAGTAAACCCAGTGAATAATACGGATTGTAAACTTTATTTCTATTTTTGTTCGTTTAAAATAGTGACATAATTCTCTAAAGCTGTAAAATACACACGTAAAGTAGTCTGTGCGCTGAAAAAAACCATTCCGGTGAAGTTTAAAAGTTTGAGTTATATCCACGTTTTTAAGTTCACTTTTGGCTGCCTGTTTTCATATCATATTGCCTTCAAAACGCATGAAATGCAGTCTCAGACAACCTAATTTTCAAGATTTCCCGGGGTAGCATGCCCCCTGATCCCCCTAGAGGCTGTTTCCTCCGGCGCTCGTTTGTCCGTCACCTCGTTGGATCGCACCCTCACGTTAAAAACCTTGCCTACGGGCCTGAATGATTCGTGATATTAAAATCCTGCAGAAGTGTAAGGTATACTGAGGCACTCGTGATTACTGAGTGTCACCGAGTCTCAACAAAAGCCTCGGAAACTGAAATGCTAGGTTTTCCTGATTTTCTTTTGCTTTCTTATGCGTCAAAACGGCTATTTAAAAAACTTTGCCCCTGCAGAAGCGGACCAATTTCTCAAAATGGCAGCGGGAGGAGGAGATATCAAAGACTTGGAATTGAACTCAGTGTTGAAGAATCTCGGAAAGCGAACAATGGAAGGTAAAATAGTAAAAGATCACAACGAACACATCTCGAGTTATTTTTTTAAGCACCTCTCTGAAACATGGAACCAAAAGTATGAAAACAACATCATGTTCAAACCATATGGAAGCGCCGCGGAAGATTTAAAATGCGTAGAGCCCAGAGATATCGGAGATTTGGATTTAATGATCTCCCCGAATGCAGAAGAGATGATAATCCATGACGAGCTGATAGAATATTCAACAGAAAATCCACTACATGTAAGAATAAAAGGAGCGTTCCATCCTGTGTTGCAGTCGTGCCTTGTGCAAGGTACAAATTACCTAGCCACCTCAGCCCTTAAGAATTTCCATCCTGTAATTTTTGGCGACTATTTGCCTCACTTGGCAAATTATGTCAAAAGAGCACTTCGAGTAGCATCCCGTGAAGGAATCGACAATTGCACATGGGAACTGACGAACAGCACCAGCAGCCCAGCCGTGACCCTTAACTTTGCAAGATCGGGTGGATCCTTGGCCGAACATTTAGAGAGGCAGAAAGACCCGAAAAATCTGGATAATCTGGATTTCGGTGAATAGGAGTGGATCGCAGAATACCTATGCAATGTTAGAGGAATTGATTATGCAAGGGAGCACGCTAAAGTCCTGGAAGATTACTTTCAGTATGCCAATGAACTACAACTTTCCCTGAAAAGATGTGGACTCAGTGGTGAGCCTCGAGTATTTCCCAATGTTGTCCAGGAGATGGTGTTTAGCGACCGAGCTGAAGCAATGAAAGCTCGATATCGCGATGTAGATAGAAAAACTCAAAAAGAACAGCAACGCACAAGACTTCATCCAGTAGTGTTTCAAACTAATCAAGAGGCACGTGATCTTGGCAAATTTGAAAGTGAAAAAAACGAAGCAAATTGTTCTTATTCAGTGTTAAGTGGTGATAATGGAAACACAAATTCTGCTGCAAGCGTATTATGCTTGTCAACCCAACCGACAATGAGGAATTTGTCAGAAGCAAGGCACGATCAGCTCATGGTCCAAGAGAACATCCTTCCACGTGAACAACCAAATGAAAACAAAAGTGGTTGCAGCGAAAGATGTAACAGATGGGAGGAGTTGAAAACATTTGGAAAGCCTGGACGGAAATGTGAGACTGTAAGCGCTGGTGGAAGCTCCGAAAGAAAAGAAGAAGAAAGAGAGTGGGAAGGAAAAATTCATGAACGATGGTTTAAGCACCTTTTTAAAAACGAGACCGACGCAAAAATCGATGATCCTCGGTCAGGAAATGAATCCAAGGACACAAACAATTCACAGTTGCAAGACATTGAGGGCGGGTTTGACTTTGTTCCTGCTTTAAGATCATTAGGATGGCCAAAGGTATCGCAAGATTGGATCACAAGAACGCGCAAATGGCCATCACCTTGCGTTGTCAACGAGATTATACAGGAAGGGTTCCATTTGGTTGTAAAGCCCCCAAGGAAAGGTGGAAACCCTGACTGTGACTTCAGAATATCATTTTCTCACGCAGAATTCCTGTTAAGCAAAGAGATGAATGACGTCCAGTGCGAATTGTATCGCTGCCTGAAGAAATACCATCGAGTATATCTGTCCACTGACCCGAAAGGTATGGTAACATTTCACTTGAAGAACGTCCTGTTGCAAACTATTGAAGAAACAGGTTCCGTGATATGGACGGACAACAACAGATCTAAATGCATGATGAAGTTATTTCGAAACCTTCACGAAGCCCTTAAGAAGAAAAATTTGCCACATTTCTTTGTAAAATCATTCAACCTGTTTGGCGTAGATTACATTGAAAGGTCTTCGATTCTCGAGATCTTGTCAGATAAAGTTGAGCAGATAATTGCAAATCCGACGCAATTTGGAAAAGAGCTCCTACAAAGACAAAAAAATGCAGCTATAGTTTCAAAGAAGGCTGACTGCATTGCCGCAACCACAAGTACTAAGCCGATGTCTTCGACCAAAACGAGGCAAGAATTAGAGCAAGAAGCTCATTCTAACCGGAAGTTGCAGACGACCAACCAAGGAAGCATCATTCCACCTTCAAGTCTTCGTTATCATGACTTGAAAGATCTTTTCTTTGCTACAGTTAAAGAATTGATCGTTTTTGCTTTTGACGACTCCGAAAGTAACATCAAAGCTCTTGTTCCCTTGGAAAGGTCCTTAGTAGAAGAGCTTAGAGAAATCACACAAAGGCATAACCTGCCCAGAGAGGTTCTCCCTATGATGTTTGAAGATGAATGCTGGGAGATGGCTTATGGCAAAATCTGGATCAGCTCTGAACCAAACATGAAACTCAGAATACTTGATGGTATCCAAGGTGTTATTAAAACTTGGAAGTACATCTTGGAGCAACCAGACTTTGGAATAGGAAATGAAGAAGCCATATTTCGAAGAATGGTTGATCCTGCCTCTAAAAATCCCTTTGATTTGAACCACGTTTTGCCTGCTGGGGCAGGGACACTTTACCTTAATAGATTTGTCAACAGTGTTAAGGCCAGGCGATCTTACACAAAAGTCATGGATGAAATTCCGTTAGATTGATATTAATAATTATTGATTAATTGTGTGACCAATCAATACCTTAGAGTTGCGTAGTTTTCCTACAACTACTATGCGAGGATAACAGTGGTGTAGGGGGAGACGGGCAAAATTCACAAGAGGCACCGAAGACCAAGACTTATTTATGTGTCTCGAAAGTTATCGGGAAAACAAACTGTACAAGTTCATTCAATGATCGCACTTTTTTGTGACAAAATATTTGCACTTTTTACCCTTACATAAAAACCCCTTCCATTGCACTGTCATTTTTTGTTAGTGCACGAGTGTTTTTCTAGCTTGGAATAGAACTGGAGGTTAAGTTTTGATTAACAGACCTTTAAAAGTGGATTTTCCCCAGAGACTTTCCGAAAAAATATTTTCTAAAAAAAGATTATCGTGTACTGAGGGGAGCAGGCTGGCACAGTGGTTAGAGCACTCGCCTTCCACCAATGTGGCCCGGGATCGATTCGTGGATGATTCTACTCCATATGTGCAGTGGGTTGAGTTTGTTGGTTCTGTTCTCTGCACCGAGAGGTTTTTTCCAGGGCACTCCGATTTTCCCCTCTCCTCAAAAACTAACATTTGCAGGCGTAGCTCAGTTGGCTAGTGTGCGGCTTTCAGAGCAAGGGGTCCCCAGTTCGATCCTCTGTGACTTCAACGTCTGTTTCGACTTTCCTCTGATCCGTGTAGCTATAGCTTTAAATGCCCTTAAAACGGAGCACTGACAGAGCAAGGGTGGTAAAGGGCGCACCAAGGGCTTCCATTAATATCAGCCTCGTAGCTGAATGAACTACCGACGTTAAATAGAGTGTCTTTACTTTACTACACTAGAGGTTTTTCTTTAGTGATTTGTCTTCAAAACGTTCGGTATTTTGGAACACTATTAACTCACTGAGGTGAGTCATCTTGTACTTTTATTACGTCAGTTACCAACTGAATCATCTTGCCAAATGGGTCCTGAGTGTGTAAGAAGATAAGCAACAACAACAACTTACAGTATTGTACTCTTACCTAACATACAAAGTAATGTTGTTGTTGTGTAAGAAGATAAAGGGATAACCCTGTTTTTCCCTGGGGATTTAGGTCCTCGGGAGAGGGACTGATTTGAAAAGACATAAGTTTTTGGTTACTGCGCTCGTTCTCTAGCCTCTGGCTGTAATACATACAAAGTGGACAGTGTTTCCTAATATGGACGGACCTCAGAAACTGGTGATTAACATTTATATATTTTCTAAAGCTAATAAAATGCTTGGGGGTTACAACTGACGAATTTCGCTCGCTCCTGCAACTAATCCGACTGCGGGAATTTTTATTAACTGCTGGTTGCGCATCATCCCTCGGGTCCCTCCCTGGCGGACTCCCGGCTTTTTGATAAACGCAACCTATCAACCTCAAAATAGCTGATAAAACCGCTTAAAGGAATATCACATGACTAAAAGGAGGTAGTCAACATGACGAAAGTCAGCTAATGCAGTCGAGCGCAGTTTGGTTCGCCATTTCATGTTCTTGAACTTTTTATAAACAATCAAACCAAGGAACTTGAGAATGTTTCCTTCATCAGAAATGGTTTCCACATCATCAGTGACGGATATGAGGACACCTCTTGTTCGGTTCATTTCCACTTTGAGCAGCCAAACAAGCAGACAGTTTCAACAGTCGCCTGTCTATATAATTCACAGAGTAATTACTTTATGTATCCCTTATTACAGAGTATTGTTAATTATTATATATAAATATATATATTTTTGTTATACTCCGAATTTTCCCTTTTATTCTGTAGACCTAAAAAAAAACCCTTGTATGCCCCCATATACCCTTGAATACCCTTGCATTCCTCCATTTCCCTTTTATACCATGCCATAGAAAATGTAGCCAATCGGAATGCAGGAAAGCAGTTGTATATTCGTCAGTATTCCACTGAACCTTCCCATCAATCAGTGTAATCCAATGGTATCACATCCAACCTTCCCATTGTGCCTTGCTGGTCACTGTATTTTCTATAGCATGGAATAAAATTATTATACAACCCTTATTCGTGGTATACCATGGAATGTCCCTCTCTTCACTTGCATTTTCTTGGTATACACACAAGCTTTTTACCAAGAAAATACTAATGACTCGTGGGATATTCCACGGTATACCACTCAAAAGTGTTGCATAACTAGTATCTACCCTATATACCTTTGAATATCCTTACATACCTCCATATACCCTTGTATACCACAATATACCTCTATCTTTCGGATATTGCATTTCTAGCGTTTTGATTAGTTCAATCAATCTCGGTTATTAGCTCATACCATATGTCTTATGATCTAATACGGAAATGCTTAGCGTCAAGTGTTGTCAAGCTGGAAACTGATTGTCTTTAATTTCCAAGTGTCCAAGCATTCAGAATAGGACATTTCATGATTTGCATGATGACGCCATATGACTACAAGTACCAGAATCCTTCAGGTTTCGCTTGTCTCGTGTTAATTAGAGCTATTGTTATTTTTACCCCACTGGGAATACAAAATTTAAATATGAAAAGAAAAACAAACTGAATTGTGGTAGTTGTAGTATTGCCTATTTTAATACGGTAATAGGCCATCCGGGTAGGCCATTTTCGAAAATACAATAATACTCTTTGTTTGTCCCTCCAAATTTTGCATAAGCATTGTTTCCAGTTTCTCTTGGGATTTACAAACCAAAAACAATGCTTGTGAAAAATGTGGAGGGACAAAAAAAGGCTTTTATGGTATTTTCGAGAACGGCCTATCGTATACGGTACAATATACGTTCTCATACATCACAAATCTAGCTATTGCTAGTAGTAGACCGCTGACCAAGAGAGCTGCATTCAAGGTTGGGAGGTGGTTGAAGTTTTTCGTGGTGAAGTCTGATACAGTTTCTGATTTACTGTTATCAGGATGAAGGACCGACTGGAGGCTCTCAAACATTCAGTGAGTAGAAATTCGTTTACCAAGGCATTCGATTATGTGAGATTTCTATATTTTCATTCCGTAGTTAGTTTGCTCAAGTACAACAACCTTTCGTGCACCGTCAGTGTTTGTGCAGTTGTGGTTTGGAACGATCGTGACAGATCTAGAAGCAAAACTGGAAACTGACAATTTCTTTATCGAAACTTTATGATCATGTAGGCAAATTTTGACGACGATGAAACACAAGATTTCGACGAACCCTCAACTGTTATTGATGTGGAAAACACTTTCATGGATAACTTCTTTCAGCATGTAAGTTCCGTATTGTTCAACATTCCTTACAATTTCAGTAAATTTAAAGTTTCGCGCAATTTGTGTCAATGTGGAAATTTTTGCCTATTTTGCCGATTGATTCCGTGAGGTTGCCACAATAAGAGGGAATATTGACAAAATAGCTCAAGATGTGGAGCAAGTCAAAAAAATGCACAGTCAAATGCTGTCCGCCGCAGTTCCAGACCAGGGTAAGACAATTGATAACAAAATAATATCTTACCTATTTAGCTAGAAGCTCAATAAATGGTGAGCTTAATAATTTTAATTATTCACCCCGAGGAGGATTCAATTAAGCCTAATCGCATTGTTTTGTTTTTTCAGTCTTTATATTACATCAGAGTTCTTAAATTTCACAGCAATATTAACATACACAACATTTAAGTAGAGTTGAATATTAATTAAATGGTGTTGAGAATTTTGAATTTTCAGGAAATCATATCATGTGTTAATTTAAACTGAAACAGTACACTTCATCCTTTTGCTTGAGGACAAATTACAGTAAAGGGTCTGCATTTATGCATTGTATATAGTTATCCAAATACACCTGTGTAAATGAGAAAAACTTCGAGATGATGAAATTAAATGAATTTTAGAAAACATAGGCTTGTGATGAGGAAATTAAGTATTAGTAATAAAAATGTTGAAAATTGTTAGAGATTTTATTTGAAATTGCCACTAACAGAACGTAAAAGAAAACTTTGTGGATAATCTGTTTGTAAAAGAGACTGTAACTAAACCTTATAATAAGAAGAATATTATTATTATAGGTGAATTATTCACCTAGAGTTATTAATTCAAGGTGATTGCTTACATATATTAATTCTCACTTTGAATATTTTGTTTATTTTTCTTTGTATGGCAAAATAAATATTATAAGTAAATAAATTAATCAATAATGCATTCAAAAAATAATTTTCAGGCAGAGAAATGTTCATTTTAAAGCTGCTTGGTTGTAAATGCTACCAAAGTTCTTACTTTTCGAGAATGAACAACTCAACTCTAAGGAACACAAATTATCAAACCTTTGCCTCTTAAGAGTTAGGGTTACACTGTCTAAGATACACTCAGTCAGACACTTTACTCTAGCTTATGCCTGGTGATTTTACTCTTCAGTGAGGAAACCATAATTTTTGGTACCATTTATCGCTTAACTGATCTATTCCAATTCAACTGAGTAGGAGAAAGAAGATATCGAAACTCTGGCTTTGGGTGGCCGCTTTATTGCTTTGTCATTAATGGAAAGCATTCAATCAGCTACTTAAGGCCAGAACTCTCAGGTCAAAGTTAACTAAAGAGGAAAGGATGATGGAATCCTTTCCAGAGTTTAGAGCCATGATACGAAGGAAAGACTTATCAGAAGAATGTGATGGATGTGGAACAAATTGTTACCGTAGTTATTCGGTTATAAGGCGCACGTTTTTTTCAAGAAAAATCTGTTTTTGGGCAGCAAGTTAGTGCTAAAATTGGGGTGCGTCTTATAGCCAAGTATTTTCGCGCAACAAAATCTTAAGATCACAATTTGAGAAGAACTTGCAGTTTAAACGACACAAGAAAAGGACACTAGTTGTCAATCAAAAAAAAGAATAGTGCTTTTAGAGACCTTTAGAACACTAAATGACTTCAAGAGAAAAGCAAACAAACAGAAATTTGCATACATGCTTAAAAGCACGTGCTCAGTAACGTGATACCCATGACAACAATACAATCGTTCGAACCTTGTTTTGAATTCCGAGAATCGTGTTTGTCGCTCCCATGAAAAGTTTCTTCTCTGAACAAACAGTGTGGAGGTAAAACATACCTTCTTTGTTCATCCAGCCTTTCTTGTGCACTGAAGTTTGCATCCTTGGTGGCGTGTTGATATTCAGGTGTTGAACACCTTTGAATATGACTTTCGGTGGGAGTTTTTCGCCGTTCGCTTTCGCTTGAAGTCTGAACTCTGACTATTTATTAAGTCGGAAGGTTCAAATAAAAGTGTATGCGTTGTATGTTTATCATTTCAGGTGTCAACTTTTAGCTTTTGTTTTTACGTATATCATTAAATGCGCAACTTTTTTACTTTGCTTACGTTAACAAAAAGAGTTCGTATGCCAATTGTGTAAGGATATATTGTTCTCAAATTCATCACATCCTTTTGACAACTCTCAATTTTTTGGTGCGTCTTGTAACCGAGTATTTTCGCATAATTTTCAGTTTGAGAACTTAGCTTGATTAAATTACCAAGTTTGAGGTGCGTCTCATAACCGAATGTGCCTTATAACCGAATAACCACGGTATCTCGGTAATTGTGAAGAAGAGCTCCCCAAAAAACCTGTTGGCCGACTGTCGGTCGACTGTTGGCCAACAGACTACCAACAGGTTACCAACAGGCTACCGACAGCTACCTGACAGCAAACCGACAGAAAGCTTATGAAATACGTAGCGGATATATAACCAACGGGACAATCAATGCACTAAGCTTTTAAGGTGATTTAATCCAAACCTCAGAAATCCAAGAAGAAAGCCAATCAATCGTGTTGCTAATTCCGCTGAACTTTACAAACAAATCGCCCAATAGTGCCTCGCGCCAAGTTTACAAAAGTCAATGACCAACAATAAAAAATGATATACGTCAAAACAAAATAAAAACATGAGTTTAAGAAATACATTCAAAAAATCTTACGACTTAATCTCCGGAATAATTCGAGAGGGATTGGGACTTAGTTTTACATTTCCAATATGGCGGACAGAAGTAAAAGCTGCAGTTGCGCAAGTGTTCTGGTTATTTTCCCCTTCCATGACGCTAGTCTTGAGCAGTGATTAACACAACTAAAAGGGAAAGACTATTCTTATCATTGTATCAGCGAAAAAAAGAGAAAAAACAGCAGTGTACCAACATGTTACCGACATGTTACTGATATGTTACCGACACATCACCAACTGTTGGCCGTCTGTTGGCCGACTGTCGGCCGACTGGTAGTCTGTGTTTGTGGCAAAATCTATCGGCCGTCTGTCGGCCGACTGTTGGCCAACAGTCGGCCAACAGACGACCGACAGTCGGCCAACAGACGGCCAACAGACGACCGACAGTCGGCCAACAGACGGCCAACAGTTGGCCAACAGTCGGCCAACAGACGGCCGACAGTCGGCCGACTGTCGGCCATCTGTCGGCCATCTGTTGGCCAACTGCCTGGTTTTTTGGGGAGCTCTTCTTCACACTTACCGTTATCTCTGTACTAATAATAGTGTTTAACTGAATAAGTTTTTTTTAGTTGATTGGAGGATTACACTGTAAATATTTTAATTTAGTATATGCTACACAAGTGAATAGTGTTCTCTGCATGCACTGATTGGCTCACTCTAACCTCGTTCTTTTCACCTCCCATTAGCTGGCATGCAAATTTTGAAATCTCGAACCACATTTTTCATAAATAAGGTACATGTT
>NC_090886.1:54665999-54685999 GCF_036669925.1 Montipora capricornis
ATTCATTTCCTTCAATCTTTCTGAGTTTAGTATTTTACGCATTACGTCCTGGAAAACAAAACTCAGCTCAGTTGACAGTTATGGAATAAAGCACTGTGTCAAGTTACTGCACTACCACACGTACACAATGCGTACCATTTTGTGTTTGTGGTGAAGTGAGTAATGTGTTTTTTGCTTTTTACTAGGAACTCCATGAAATGTTTCTAGATATGGCTATGCTTGTAGACAGCCAAGTAAGTGAAATCGAATAAATAATAATAATTATTATTTTTTTATTCTTAAAGTGTGATTGGTTGCCAAGATAAAAGTGGACTCTTTCCAAACAGTGATCAACTTAAATTACTCATTTGCATTTTCCCTGCTTGAATCACCATATGCAAAAGTTCCTGTTGGGTATACATGTGTACAGCGACCAAAAATGTTTCTTAGTCTTCAAGCAGCTAAAACTCTGTACAGTTAGTCATTTGATAAGATTATGAGAAATGCTGGTGTTCATGGGGTATTGTTTTATAAATCATTTTCTCCCCAAGACTTAAAAAGACTCACTAAAAATTCAGGTCACATGCAGCAAGTATTTAAGTCAATAAAGGAAACTTTATGATAAGCACAGATAAAATAAAATGAAAAATATTCTCCTTCCCAAAGTGGTTGTAACAATTCGGGATGCAGGGTTTGACCTTTTTGGAGCCTGAGATTGGGGATTCTAAAGAAATGTGGGAGCGGGATTCAGGATTGCATTTATGGACGGGACATGGGATTTAACGTTATCATGAAGCGGGAAATTGTCACTTTGAAGCTCTGAGATCCGGGATTTCTGACGCTGAGAAAGTTAAAATAAACTCAACTTTCACCTTCAGCAAAGACAGAAACAATGATTTTAGATGGCTCAGAACGCTCTTTTTCAAGAATTTTATACGTACTAGACATATTTGCAAATGTATCAGGTTTGAAAGCAAACTATGAGAAAACTGAAGCCCTCTGGATAGGTTCACACAGGAATACTAATGCTGTTATTCCTTCGAGTAAACCTATCTTTTGGGCAGAGGGAAAGGTCTACGCCTTAGGAGTTTGGTTCTCGACATCGACCCAATATTGACAATAATTTTACTGAGAAAATCGAAAAGATTAAAAAGATCCTCGGGAGCTGGTTGGCCAGAAGACTCACACTTAAGGATAAAATTTGCATTCTAAAAGCTCTAGCAGTATCTCAGATTGTTTACGTTTTGTCCTCCCTTCCGACACCGAAAGGGGTCATAAAGGAAATTAACACTCTGTTATACGATTTTCTTTGGGACAACAAAGGGGACAAAATAAAAAGAACAGAAATGATCAACGATTACAGTAAGGAGGGGGGGGGGGCTAAAGATGATCGATATTGCTAGTTTTAACCAGGCCTTAAAAATAAAATGAGTAAAAAGCTATTTAGATGATCAAGATACAGGGAAATGGAAGTTTTTTTTCAATCATCAACTAGCACAATTTGGAGGGAAATTAGTTTTCTGGGGGAACTTAAGCCCTAAAGACGTTCATTTACTTAATCTGCGAGATCCATTTTTAGCTGAGATTATGGAATATTGGACGACCCTAAATTACAAGGACAACAATCTAGATTTCACGTCAGCTCTAATCTGGCACAACTCCCTCATAAGAATAGAGAACAAGCCAATTCTCTATAAATCTTGGTTCACCGCAGGTGTGAAAGATGTTAACGACATCCTTGATGCGGACGGAAATTCTATATTAAGCAATACTGCATTTACCGCTAAATATAAAATCAAGACTAACTTTCTAGAATTCTATAAGGTAGTATCAGCCGTTAAACTGTTCAGGCAAAAGTGTTCTCAACAACCTAACAGAGGACCCAAAACTAAGACCTTTGGGCAAACATTATTAGCCTCAGAAAAAGCCTGTAAAACCGTTTACAAATCCATTATCGAAAAAAAGCCCACCGCCCATCTTAAAAGCCGGGGAAATTGGCAGTCTAAGGAAAATATAATAGGAAATGCGAATGTGAACTGGGAGAATACATACCGCTTCCCCTTTCTGTGTACAACAGAAACAAAGTTACGAGTGTTCCAATTCACGTTCCTCCACAGACGAATAGCAGCAAAGGACTTCCTCTTTAAAATCGGCTTAAAACAAACAGACTCCTGCTCTTTCTGTGGGGAATTTACTGAAATCCTTGCCCACTTGTTCTGGTATGGCAATTACACCCAAAAACTCTGGAAAGAGATTTGTCAATGGATAACTCAAAACACCACCTTAAACAAATCCATTGCCTTCTCTCCTCTTGATAATATCTCTGATTTATTACTACATCACCTTTTCCTTATCGCCAAACGATATATTTACACATGTAAGTTAAATAACTGCAACCTTGTGCTACAGGTTTATATACAAACCGTTATGAACTCCACGGAAATTGAAAAAGAGATTGCCTCTAATATCAACAATATGTCCTCCTTCAAAAACAAATGGAGCCCTCTTAAACTTTGCCCCTCGGACAAATAAATTTGCTGTTATTAAATAATTCCAAAAGTACTAACAGTTAAAAGTGATGCAGGAACAAATGCAAATGCAAATGCAAAGCACCTTTTAGTTGGTAGGACAGACCCCTTATGTTTTTGTTGTATCGTGTTTTATTTTGCAATTTTGCAAATGGTAGTCAATTTTGTAAAACTTTTTTAGGGTTAATTAGTTGTAAACACTGTAACATTGTATTTTTCCTTATCTCTTGTACGTTGTTTTCATTTTTCCTCCATGTAAATGTAAGTATTGTCATTACAAGTGTTAAAAATTAAAATAAATAAATAAATTTAAAAAAAAAATAGACAGAAACGACCAGAAAAGCTGGGCATTCTCCACCACGCTGACATGTGCCTTTTGTGATCCCTATGGCATGCTCTTTGTCTTGAACTTTGGAAGTAATAAGATCCAGTTACACAAAGGCCTCATGACGTTTGTCACTTGTAACCACATCACCTTTTTTTACCAAAAGTGTCTCATTTATACTGTAGCACATAGGCCAAAATTATACTCTGGTTTTTGAAAATGTTGGACAGCACCTACATCGCTGTTCGCGACGTACATGATATTATTGATTATGTGGCTCATTTTTATGAGAAGGGAAAGAGTGGAAATAAGAAAGAAGTACAAATGAAAGAAGAGAAGACAAAATAAGTACAAACAGGGAGGAGATAATGCAGTTCATTGACCAGGCAAACCAGAGGTTATCCCAAGAATCTTGTTCAAAGGACCCTCTGAAAAACGCAATTTAAAAACATGAAACTGGCACTCCTTCAAAAACCACAGGAAAGCAAATGAATCTTGCCTTTCGTTACACAATACCACCCAGCAATGACGAACTTGAAACAAATCCTCATGAAAGACTGGCATTTAAAAAAGCGACAACCATTGGCTCAAAGAAATCTAAAAAACCCGCCCCTCGTATATACAAAAAGAGGGCGGTCAGTCAAATATGTACTCGTGAGGGAAAGTGGAGAAATAATTTCTTGGACTACATTGCAAGGAATCACGAATTCTCATTTATTATTTTAAATATTTTTTATTAGGGAGAGATGATCGACCGGATCGAATATAACGTTGAACAAGCTGTCGACTTTGTACAATCAGCAAAAAGTGATACGAAAAAGGCAGTCAAGTATCAAAGCAAAGCGAGGCGGGTGAGTAAATGATGTCAAATTTAAGTATTATTTATTATAAATATAATGTCACCAACTATAAAATTAATATAAGCTTTCTTTCTTTGTCATCCTGTCTGTACATCCATACAGTCTTGTTCACAGGAGATTTTGTGAAATTCTTGAGCATTGTTTAGGGAACTTTTACCAACATGCTTAACCCATTGACTCCCATGGGTTTCCCATTGACGAGTAAAATCGTCTGGCGTCAGACAGAGTAAAATACTAAGTATTGCTGGTTCAGGCTGGCTTGGGAGTCAGAGGGTTAATGGTGCAAAGTACAACTGCATGGCTTTACTATCAGTAACAACAACATTGACTAACCTAGTAATGAATTTGTTACAAAGAAAGTTTTGGGTTCTTTTGCTTGGGTTGAATGTAACTCAGATCTTAAAAGTTAACTTTTGCAGTTGACTAGTGTATTTTTCATGGTAAGGTTTAATTAAGGTATTTTTTGTCAACAGAAAAAAATTTTAATCATCGTCTGCTTGATTGTATTTGTGGCAATTATAGTCGCGATTGTGCTTTCCATTATGGTAAGAAACAAACCTTTGTTATTTCGTAATGTACAATAGAACTACTCTTAGATTTTAACAGAGTTGAGAATGGGCACACATATTCTACACTTGATGTTGATGAATATTAAAATAGCATACAATGTACTACCATTCTCAGTTGACTACAACACTAGGGAAGTTTGGTGAAAAGGTTTTGGCGTTAAAGCTACCATGTTGTCAAGGGCAACTTGCTTTGTTTCCAAGGGTAACTTTTTCACGCTATGATGTCATTTAACTGGTAATGGTCATCAGTTTGATTTGTAGATTTTGGTGGGCTTCCTCGCTCATGACGTCAAGGCCATAAAGTTACTCTTGGAAATGAAGCAAGTTGCCCTTGACACATGGGAACTCAAACGTTGAAACTTTGTGGCAAAACTTCCTCAGCATTGCCACAGTCAGGGAAAATCAGGGAAAAGCAAAAATTTTTCAATGTCACGGAAAAGTAAGGGAAAATCTTTTGAATTGTCAAAGTCAGTGAAAAGTTGGGGAATTTTATTTTTGGCAAGCAGTTCACAGGACTTTGCACACAAAATCCTGTGAAAAGTGCAAAGAGATTGAAAACAAAGAGAAAAATATTGATGGCCTCCAAAAGAAGCCGAAGGAAATGTGATTATTCAACCAATGTAAGGTCAGTGAAAATTGTTTAGAGGTCAGGGAAAAGTCAGGGAATTTTTTTGTTACTGATGAGTGGCAAACCTAATCCCAGTGGCATACTCAACTGAGAATCGTAGTAGCTTATTTACTCTAACTAGATCATTATTCTTTTATAAATGTTGTGGAGAACAAACAAAGGAATTGAATGAAGTGCCGTGGAATTCCGAAAGTAACGCCTTTTTTACGCTTCTGTCAAATCCCGAAAGTAACAGCCCCCCAAAAGTAACAATCCCCTCGAAAGTAGCAGCTCCTTCAATAATGTCATTTAAAACAATAAAATCTATTGTCTGTAATGTACATGCGATTTAATTGTAATGTGGCATTCTCGTCACCAGTGCCTCGGATCGACCCAAGGCTCTGGGAAACTCTATGTAGGATAACATGCGCCGTAGGGTTTTTATAGCCAAAAATTGGCTATTTGAACCTTACGGCGCCTGCTCACTACTCCTGCTAAAATGAATGCACCAAATAGAGACGCTTTTGATTGTTCTTCACGAAAACCAATGAGAAGACACTTTGTTTCAGGGTTCCCCATAGCTCTTCTCTCCCTCAGTCAGGGTAATGTGGTAGCTGTGATTGAGTGTTGTCCTTAGTAGTGTGCAAATTATATCTACAGTGCCGCTCGGAGATACAGTAAGCAACGCAGACGCAAAATTAACGCACACGATACACGTATACACGTTTTTTTTTATTATGCGTCTAAAATTGCATATCGTATACGCGTTTGTGCCTTTGTTATTCATAACCATAATTTTGCTTTTCCTGTTATTGTTTGCGTAGACAACAAAAAAAAATGCGTGACTGCCAACAAGTCGAAAATTTACATACGGTATGTGGCTTTGATTACTATCAATTTCGATCCGTAAATGCCTCCGATGAAAACATCCACAGGGCATTATTTCGAAGTTTAATATCCTTTACATGCAACAAAGGTCTTGAGAGACAAGTGGAATTAAAATCAGCAAATTATTACCCGAAAAACGTTTTTTCAGTGTTTGCTGTGACGCGGTATTTACAATCATTTCACGATGACTCTTTGCCGACGCTTTCAAAAAAGTCCAATATTTTCTTGCAGATTGGCATATCATAGAAAGTTTTTCAAAAATCTTTTCTTTGAACTGAGAGCATTTTGTCAACACGGATGACAAGTAGCTGAGGTGAAACTGGGTCGAGACCAGGGTCTGTGACTTGACTCGTTTGCGTTAAGCATTTCGCGTCAGTGATTTTCCGGCATTCTCAGCTTTAAATGATAAATTTCTGTACAAAACTGCTAATGATGAGCCCTTTGCTAAAGAGTATCGTTTTGTTTTTAAGTGTAATGAGTAACAGACACAACGTCCTTAAGGGGACACCAAAGTTGTTTGTATTTTTTCACCTATCGGTGAGCGTCACGCTTTACTTAAGTATTCACATCCAAAACGACAGAAGGAGTTAAATACTCAATTTTAAATGATGAATGGCTGTAGTAAACTGCTAATGACGAGCCCTTTGCTTACGAGTAGTGTTTTTTTAGTTTACGGATGCACTGGCGCGAAGTTTGTTTTAATATTATAGCTCTCAACGCTTTCATGTAAATTTCAATGTTAAAAAGGTTTTTGTATGCAGTTTTTCGCTAGGTTTATATTTCTTTTTTTTTGGGCTTTCAAATATCCCAGCCAGAAGGACTTTGCGCCATTAGAATAAGCATATGGTGATATTTTTTGCTCTTTTAGTGACGCACCGACCAGCGAACACGCAAATTATTTTCACATTCACCACACTGCAAATGATTGAGACTGAACAAATACAAGGCATCAAAAGAAAGACAAAAGGAGAGCTCATAAATACTAATGAGTCTTTTTGCGTATGTGTTGACGCCCATCCACGTTTTTTTAAACACGTTTACGTATTTTGCATATGCGCGTTTTTTGTGTATATTTTGGTTTGCTTATCTCCAAGCTGCACTGTATAATTATATAATATATATGTCATATATATATATACACAAGTTTAGGTTTCATGAGTAACCATCGTTTAATGCTACAGAACTGTTTCGTATGGTACAAGTACCACACTCATCAGGCAATTTTAACGACTGAACTGTAAGTGCCCTGAGCGGGATTTGAACCCACGTCCCCCTGATCACTAGTCGGGTGTGATGACCACTACACTATCAGGACAACCATGCTGGCAACATGGCTGATTGATCACTTAGTGAGTGGCATTTACGTGGGACTCCCTAATGGGCCAGTTTTCTGTGATAACGCTGGATCAACATGTGATTCACAGGCGGACAAGGGTAATTAATGTAAAGAGTCAGTTAAGTAGATCCCTTGAGCCAACAACGTATGGGCAATTACAGTTTTCCCCAGAAGTTGTCCAGTGTTGAGTTTCCTGTAACTTTCTCTCAATTTCTCCTCAACTTGGACTGGGAATCCATTTGCGATCCTCCTGGGGGTGATATGTTGTTGGCTCAAGGGATCTACTTAACTGACTATATATATATTATATATATTTACGAAAATCAAGTTTCACACTTTATATATATATAATTACTTGTGTAGAAAAGGAAAAATTAAAACAATAAAACACTACAGAACTGTTTTGAAAGGGCCTGATGGTCCTCTCTTGTCAGGTGCATGAAACACTGACTGACTAACCTTCCTTTTATAGGTTGATGGTTCAAGCATGCCTTATCAAATATTTAGTTGCGTGCCGGCACGCACTCGCCAGCTCGTTCCTTTTGTTCAGGGTGCCCGCTCCCGGTTTACATATGATGTAGAATTTTTCTGCTATGCAAAGATTACATCTCTTTGTTACATTTGAATAAGGCCTGGCACGAGCCATTACTTTCCAGGTTACAGCAAATTCCGTTTTGGTGTCCTTTAGGGACCAGATGTATTTACTCAACTCGGTTGCGTTCCTTTTGTTCTTTAGGTTATTTTTGAGGTGGCTTAAAACAGTTTTGCAAAGAAAAAGACCAGGGTTAAAATTTTGGGAATTAGTAAACAATAAATTATTATGAAGACGAAACCATGAGCAGTATTTAAAAAAGATCTATCAGACAGTTTTTTGTTATCAAATTAGACGAAAATCAACGTTTTTGCCAGACAGATTTAACTATTTATTTCTATACATGATTATTTTTTCTTGTTAAATTTTGAGGTGGGATCGTATGGTTAGTTTTTGAGAAAAAGGCCTTTGAAATGTCTAAACCCATCTTTGTTGCAAGTTGTTAGGCTAGATATTTGCAGCTTGTTTTTGTTTGGTTGTATTATAACCAGCATGTGATCTGAACAACGTTTGATCTCATGTTATGTGTCTTTTTGCGTGAGAGGGCTACTGAATTACAAATGTTTTTTTAACTATCCAAAAGCAACGGCTTCCTGAAAGTAGGGGCCCCTTAAGCCTGTTAAATTTATCCAAAAGTAACTGGGCCCATTACTTTCAAAATTTTACGGAAGCTTTTTTATGATCGCATTGACACTGTTACAAAATCACTATTTCCTTAAAGCAAGAATGGAACTCAATTGATGTTCGCAAATGTTCCTGAAGCAAATAACCCATTTGTTTCTTTCTTTTTTTTCATTTAGAACTGATGTTTTGTATAAATCTTTTTATGGATGCACCTCATGTTTCCAATGATAATGGATGCCTGTGGTCTTGTGAACTAAGAATTTTGTACCCAGAGGTTTTTCTTGAGCCATGAGAGAGCCGCGAAGCGGTGAAGACTAGTCACGAAGTGGCGGGAAGAGAAAAACCTCTGGTTACCTTGGACTTTAATCTCAATTTCATGCAGACACCAGCTGTCAAACGCGTCACATTGATAATTTCAAAGGGGCCAATGGCAACTTAGCAATCATGCATCCCCTCAGTATTACCAATCAAACGAACCAATCATCAAGTCCAAGGTAACCAGAGGTGGCTTATGAAAAACTATGGGATGAGGGTAAGAATTTTGTAACTTAGCATTAGAAAATTGAATAATCCACTGCTGAGGTGGTCGTGTAAATATCCCCGCAGATGATATAGTTGCACCGCTGTATTCTCCTAGCATAGCAGCTTTGGCAGCTGTGGTGGTGCCAGTGACATTACATTTCAAACCGGATGATATCTAGCTGCATTTTACCAGCAAGCAAAGTAATTTTTTCTTTCTAACCACCATTCAGTGAGAGGAAAGTTGCTAATAAATTTTACTGCTACAAAAAACTGTCAACCACAGCTGAAAGCTGTGAACTTGCAAACAGGCCCAAAGCAAATTATGTCATCATGTAGACTGTATTTTTATCTCCTATAATTTTCATGTCACAATACACGAAATTGCATGCACACTGTGTCATTTATGTTAGTGGTCAGGATTGAACATAGAAGACCTCATGCATAAATATGGTGGCCAGTAAATTGTTATTCTCTCGATAAATTGTTAATTCATTCCAAAGATGGGGCTAGTTGGTGGTAATTTTACACAAGTTCAAGATCATACAGTCAGCTTCCATTTGTGCATGTGAACTAGAAAAATGATATTTAACTTAGAGACTTTAATTCCATTCTTCGGAAAGCAGGCAAATAAAAACAAGCCCAGTAGCTTTTACTTCTATCTCAAAAGCTTCATTGCATCTCACAACCCCATGAGTAAGAACTTTCTATCTAAGCCATTTTGAGACATTTATAAACATGTAGTCCGTATAAGAAGAAGAATGATGTTTACTGTTTTCAGATATCTCTTTTTTTTCCAGAGATATTCAAGTTTTTTTAAATATACGAATTAGCCTTGGAAGTGATGATGTCATCAGTCCTCTCATTTGCATATTTTACACATTTTTCAAACTTAAGTATCTCTGGAACAAATGCAGATATCTCCAAACGGTAAATGGCGTTTTTTATCTTTTCTGGAATTCTATGAGATAAACCTAAAAATTAAAAGGATAAAAATTTGATCATAGTAGCACTTTAACAGAATTTGGTGGTATTCGGCGTTCCTCCCTGGTGCAGCAACCAGTTTTTCCCTATCCCTTAAATAAAATTTGAAATTGTAAGATTTTGATACAGAATTTTAAAATTCACCTAAAAATCACTATAATAATTAAAATCGAAATATCGCATGAATCTTCAAAACATCAATCAATTGATCTTATTTGCCAAAGTGCACACATTTTTCAGATTTTAGAAAGAACCAGTTTCAAATTTTAGGGTCAACAGGTTCTTGTTTATAGGGGGTCTAACTGACAATTTTAGGCTAACAGGTTTTTAAAAAAATAGGTTTGCACTTGCGAGGCTTAACAGTATTGCCGATGAAGCTTCTGAGAAAGAAGCAAAAGCTCCTGAGCTTGGCTTTTCACTTACATGTTCTCTTCAGAAAGAAGTAACATTCTCTATATTTTTATTGGAGAAAGAATGAATTTCACTGCTAATATTTCTGAAATGTTGCCAATGTTTTCAACTTCGCCATTTCCAAGTCACTGTTTCAAAGTGAGTTTGTGTGAAAAGTAAAAATACATCATTGTTACTGTACTGCTATGAAATTTCACACTTGGGCTCAATTTGAATTTAGGAGCCTAAGGTGAACCTGGACTGTTCACAGTCCCCTATTTTCCGTGCAGTCCTCAAGATTGTATGCCTCTGTAAACTGCCCCAAACTATCGCTATTGCAAACTAAGATGGCAGCAGTTTCCAGAGGCATTTGATCTCAATAATCAAACATGAAAGGAGGGGACTGTGGGAACAGTCTCTTTTTTCATCACCTGTTTTCTCAAATGGTCACTATCATGAATTGATCTGTTTTTGAGATAATAATTGTTGTCAGTTCAGTTCACTCTATTTTTGTACTTACGAATAATTCAAATAACCGATCCTTAGTGCAGAAGTGTATTATGTTTTGTTAATTTTAAGTGCCCATAACGTGAAAATTTTAATTTTTGCCATTTGAATGTCCATATTAAAAAATGAACTTTTGCAAACGAGTTTTTAAATTTGAACGAGAGGCGAATTTTCGATTTTTAAAAGCGTTTAAATTGCCCACGATTTTGGCACACAACTCGCTCAAGCCTTCTCTTGACCTATGACATAGATTAAGGAACACATCATTACTGGACATGAGGATTTGACACACAAGTTTCACACAGGGTGATGCGAAAAAATGCCTGAAAGCTGTGTAGCTGCTAGATGTGACAACACAGCTGATCCTAAAAAAGGAGTAAGTATGCATAGGAATCCTTTCTTCAACTCGGAAAACGCAGTAGCTCAATTAAAAGCTAAGGTAAAAATAGCCGTGCTTGATTCATTTCAAGGAGGATGACTTTTGGTATTGTATGGACAGCAAAATGAAAAGATCATTGAATACTGACGGACAAGATTCCGTTACAGGAACAGCATTGTAAGTGTTGATTTAATTCCCTCTTGAGATATCCTCTTGTTCTTTTCTGTAATTTTGAAGCCATTCCTCGTCTGCTAGTGGTTTTTCCACGTAGGGTTCCATGTAGTTCTGCCAGCACTGCCTTGCTCATTGAGACTGCAACTAGTTGCCCAAAATCCACAATTTTTCTGCTGTCTTTACTTCAGGAATCAGAGGCTTTCCTCCATTATAGACATAGACATGATATATTTTTTGTTCAATGAAAAATTCCGAAAAACTATCACAGAGCAATACCTTGGTGTTGATCACTTAGAAAGCAAAGGACCCATGCCAACAAGCATTCCTTAACCTAAGTCACAAGCCGTAACAGTCCTGACCAGCAGAAGGAGTGTACCAAATAAAAGTAGGATTTAAAAAATCGTAGAAAGTTCGCATCTCGTTTGAATGGAAAAATTCTTTTGCAAAAGTTTATTTTTAAATATGGACTTTCAAACAGGAAAATAAAACTTTTTCATGTTATGGGCACTTAAAGGGAATAATAATTTATTATTACCATATCATAGGCAAGAACAGTGTTCAGTGTTGAAATTGGACATTCAGTCCTAAATTTTCAGCAACTCAGCCCAGATGTTTTTGGTTGTAAATTCTTCTTGGCATCTAGAAACCATGAGTTCTAGGTTTTTGGGATAAGATAGTTAGTGGCCCTAAGAATGTAAAGGGAAGTAAGTTTTAATGCTGGGGGGAATAATGAATATGAGGTTCGATTGGAATTTTAAAGTTACGTTTACTCATATGAATTAGGCCCCCAATGAATGTTGAGCGGAAAGAATGTCACGCAGGGCACATGGTATTTTAAAATTGTGACATTCACAAAGGTTTTCTTAAATAATTGTCTGAGCTCTACCTTCAGATTGTATATTTATGGTTACAGGTAGCCCTAAATGTTGAAGTAATATATCTTCCAAGACAATGAATCTGTCTTTTAAAAACAGGAGCTATGCCTGCAATGGAGAGCTTTAATAAGATTGGGGAGCGAGTATGACTGCAATAACAAATTTCCCATTATCTGTGCATCTTCTTGTAACAAAAAATTACCTTCTAAACTCTAGCTTATGCTTGTGCTCTGTACAGAGAAATATTGTTGCTGTTGTCATATTTGTAGTCCAAAAAATTTTTTCTTTGTTCCAACTGTTGGCTACAGCCAGTGCAGGATGTTGATAGGATTATTATTATTATTATTATTATTATTATTATTATTACATCATAATGTTATGGATACTCTCCATAGCTCTTGAGATACTCAAGCTTTTAACTTAGACAATAGGGTATTCACTGAGGTGTGATAAGCATGTGTTGGACTCAAGATTGAAATATTGATCTGTTTATTATTGAACTGAAGGAATAAAGTTAAGCCACCATATTGTATTTACAAGTATTTGAAGTTGTAAAATAAATTGTTTTAATTATTTTATAGTACTGGTATTTTCAGCTTTTCCGTTTCTTTTTAAAAATGGTGAAAAGGGGTCACATTTCAGTTTCTTTGCAACAAAATAGCACACTTGTCAACATGTTCATTTAAGAAAACTAATCTTTACTGTGCATTGGAAAGTGCAGTCTTACAAATGTTGCACAAAGACAGGTGTTGTTTCCTCTCGCAACTTCAACCTGTAGGCTATTACTGTACCCCAAGCCCTTCCCCTCTACCCTCAATATTCATTAATTTACCTCTTCTCGATCTCGTTACACTCAGGTGTAAACTGACCCTAAATTTTCCATAACAGAAGAAAGACTGTGAAGTGTCTAATTTTTTTGTAAGGACAAATACTGTAAGTTATTAAAAATAAATAATGTTTTTCTTGGAACCTAGACCAGGTTATGCCTTTTGTCTAAAAGTAAATTTTAATAATTATATTTTCTGCTGTCTTTCTCTTCTGTTAAATACCTTTTAGATCAAGTGTTTGAAAATTTAAATAACTTAAATAACTAAATTTAATAAATAACTGCCAACTACAGAACATGGTAGTGATTCTCATTTTTGTGGAAGATACTTCTTTTCTGCCTCTTTTAATTCATCGTCCTTTTGCAGCCGGAAAACTTCCTTAACTGCTGCCACCTAAAAATGAAAAGACTGACATGAAATTTCCAATTTCAATCAAAGGTTTTTGAATTCCTGCAAGATAAATGACAGCAAAATGTTGGAGTTATCAGTGCCACATGTGACATTTCATTTCACATCTCATGCACTATTTATCACCTAAAATTGCACAGCAAATATTTGACTAATTGGCAAAAAGTCATTCAAGATTTTTTTTTTACCCAAAGCACTTCATTTACAAAAAATTCATGTGCAGTAAAAGTAGAAGAGTATAAGCATAATGGTTTAAAAAGCATCCTATCCAATGAGACGTACAGATAGTCTTAGCCCTTTTTTTCTTTATCCTTACATCCTGATGTATCTGTTACAGGTCAAATTTGATTTCAAGCTGGGGTTAATTTTTCTACCTAGGTTGAAAATCAATTATTTATTTTGTCTCCTTTTCCTTTTAATAATATTTTAAAAGGTTTAGGAGACAAAGGCCATTTAGAATAATGTGAATGAACTTTATTCAAGTAGCAACATTTTTTAACACTGGGGCACTCATTTGGTTCACTATATAGAAATCAACTCATATCAAATGATGGGTTGGTTTTTGAGGAGAGGGGAAAACAAGAGTTCCTAAGTAAACTAGGTTGAACCAGGATGAAATGCCTGAATCTTTCATGTGAACCAGCATACTATCTCACAAGTTGCTTTTGATCAAGTTGTACGTTGATCAACTTACTCTGTTTTCAACATTAACCAATGACTGGTCTTCATAGATCTGTTGTGTCACGTCTTGCATGGCCAATAACGATGCTCTCAAGTTGTGATTAGCCCAGATCACCATTGATATGCCCCACTCCTTGAATAGCTCAGTAGGCACAGTGTAGTACTTAGTGGGGACAATAACTACAGGACCCTGTAGATCAAAATGAGTTCATGTTATGAACACATTCATGTAAGCAACAAGTCGTTCTTAGATAGAGAACGCACCGCGCACTGGTGTCTCAGTTGGTTGAGCACCAGTCTGCCATGCGGGAGGTTGTGAGTTTGGTTCTGGCCAGACTAACACTCAGGGTCTTAAAACAACTGAGGAGAAAGTGCTGCCTTTGTAATTACATCTGCAAATGGTTAGACTTTCAATTTTTCTTGGATAAGGACTATAAACCATAGGCCCCGTCTCTCAAATATCTTCCATGTTCATTAGTTCCCTGTGGGACGTTTAAGAACCCACACACTATTCGAGAAGAGTAGGGGATGAAGTTCCTGGTGTTGTGGCTGTCCTCTGTGACTGTATGGGTGGGTGTAGCAGGTCCACATCAGCTGAATAGCTGTCAAAACTTCAACCTGCTCAAACAAATTTAAATAACAAACAAACCAACAATGCTGAATCATTGTTATTACAATATCAAGTGTAATAGAAACCTGATTATTCCATGCTTTAACAAATGATTCAATGTCTGAGGGATCAGATTTCTTGCTATGCATCAAGATTGCATCTGCACCTGCACTGAGGTAAGCTTCAGATCGCTTCAGAGCCTCATCCAATCCCCAGCCAGCAATGAATGCCTCAACTCTGGCCACAATACAGAAATCTGGATCTGATTGTGTATCTGTTTCAATGAAAACAACATTCATAACCTGTGATATAAGGATTATTTATGATTTTGCTTCAATGATGAACCATTCCCATGCCAAATATATTCATGTGAAAAAAGCAGGGACAGTAAAAGTTCATTCCATCCCCTGTGGTGACCCTAACAAGACAGATTCCTAGTACTCGAAACGGTGCTTCTCCTTTTTAGATAGAAGTACTTTTTCAGTTGCAAGGATTCCTGTGCAGTATAATTATGTTTCCGGATTCAAACCATTTACCTTGAGGCAGAGCACCGCATCAATGTGGCTGATTCCCTAGAAGGGAGGGCCTCATCACATATCATTGTTACAGTATTCACAATGTAAGAAACATACGCCTGGGTAAAAACTGTGTTTGAGAACTTTTAGTCTGAACTTTGGCAACCATCATCCACAATTCTTGCATTTTGTGATTCAAGAAATTAAGGTAAGACTTTGAAGTGCAGGTTATAGAGGAAATCCTTGCATTTCCCTGGACGATTTAAGCAATAATTGACTCTTATAGACACCTGAATTTCAGGGCCCAGTTGTTCAAAAGCCGATTAACGCTAATCCGAGATTAAAAATTAACCAAGGAGTTTATTTCTCTACTCCCAAATGCTGTCCAACGCTGAAACTCGGCAAAACCTCACATTAGAAGAAGTCAATCTTGAAAAACAAGAAGAAGCAACAGAAACGTTCACCCAGAAGTTGAAAACATGAAGCAAAAGCTTAGCTAATCCTGGATTAAGTTAATCGGCTTTCGAACTACCGGGCCCAGATGTCTTAGAGACAATTGTCCAGCTCAGTGCGAGGATGGCTTCTCTCAATTTTGATTCAAGAAAATTTATTATTATATAGGTAATGTTTATATTACTATCTTATCATATATATGGACATTCAAAACAAATGGCAAATGCCTTTTCATGGCAAGAAGACAGACTTATTTCAAGAGCGGAAGGGGTTTAAAAAGCAATCACCTGTCACTGGAAATTTTAAAAAGTTTCTTGAATTATAGAGGATAAACTTCATCACAATCTCCTGCCTGAGTACCTTTGCATGCCCTGATCTTTGCACAAAACTCATCAATTTCTGCCAGAGGCTGTTCTCTTCCATCTAACAATGAATTTGTCTTTGGGAAAAGCTTGTCTTCTATACAAGCACCTGCAACACCTCTCTGTTCAAGCTTTGTAACCAAACGACGAGCATTATTAAAGTTTCCATAGCCTGTATCAGCGTCTAGTAAAATGGGGATGTCTGTTGCATCACTCATAAATTCCATCACCTCCAAAACTTGTGTCCAAGATGCCTCATTACTGTCACGTACACCTAGTTGAGCTGAAATTGACAAACCACTGCCCCAAATACCCTTGAAACCTGTGTGGAAAATAATCATAAACATCATTTATCACATCTCTGAGATTGAGATAGATTCAGGCAGTTTATTTTTTAACTCAGAAAATTATCTCTGTGTTGTATATAAATTGACCTAATTACCCAGGCATCACTAATTATACTTGTTCATATATTTAAAATTTTTTTTTGGTGATCTGTGTAATTGAAACAAATAAATAAATAGTATACATGCTGTGACTGGGCAATTTATTTTGCTGTTTTAATTAATATACCGGTATACACAGTGCAACCTGCTAAATTTTACAGTTTGTTTTTCTTCCTTTATTCAAAGATTTGGAGTTATGATAAATGCAGACAAATGAAAGGGTTTGATTTTAAAGAAGCTTTGGGATTTTATCAAACAAGTGGATAAGTTTGCAAACTAATAATATTTGATAAAACCATATTTTTGTGCAGTACTACTGAATCAACCCTTCACTACTGTACGTATGATAATGTTAGGGTTTAAAAAAGAAGAAGCCTTAGAAGCTATTGAGGGTTGTTGCAGTACTGATAAGACATGACCTGTGAGGCATTTTCAAACTATTTAACAGAATGTATTGCCTAATATAACCGTGGACTGGAACTAATTTTGGATGCTTGCAATCAAATGTAGTCCTCGTTGTCAGGTTTAAAATATGATTAATTACTACACAGCTCCTTTGCAACTATCAGGTCTATAATTTTTGCTGACCGTATCCATGGTTTGATCTTTATCTTGTAGAACTTGATTCGGTTAAATTTTAAATGAAAGGCAAAGTAAAACAAAGAACACAGAGGAAATTAGTTATGGTTTTTCACTAACCAGCCTCCTGCACTATTTGAGCACCCAGTCCATTGTGAGCTTCCATGATGAATTCAACCTCTGGTGATTGTAATAACTTTTTAAGTTGTGTTGTTTTCTGAAGAGATTAAAAATCACAATTCTTTATTGTAAACTGAATGATGAAATGGTATATGAAATGAATCATTGCAGGCTTCTCTACGCAATTGCAAAAATTGCTTTCATAATTGTGAAGATCATAGCTTCACTTCATTATTGTAAACTGTTGCTGCACTTTGGAGCTTATGCAAAAATCATTTCACAAACACTGCAACTGGATGTGGACCTTGATTAGTCAAATTTGACCTTAAGAATATTATTATTGTCACTCCACAGTTTTATTAAGCGAGCAGGATGCCACAGGGATGATGAGAGCGCTTGCATCCCGCCAATGTAGCTCGGATTAAATTCCCAGACTTGGCGTCATGTGGGTTACGTTTGTTGGTTCTCTAGTCTGCTCTGAGAGGGTTTACTAACATTTTCCCCTCTTCTCAAAAACCAACCTACGATTTTGCTATGAGTTGATTTTCATTTCTATACAGTGTACTAATTTAGTGCCTCAGTGCTTAAATACAGTTGATACCTAAATAAATTTCATTATTATTTATTATTTTTATAATCTGATGATGTCTTTAATTAGACCTTTCTACATAAATTATTTTGAAAAATGTCAGTATGCATTACCTTTTCTTTTGTTATAGAATGAGTTGACTTGAGTCTTGAAAAAAGTCTTTCTGAAAAAAAAAATGCCCTGGACCTTTTTATATGAGGCAAAAATTTATTTTCCAGAGTAACTAACCTAACCATAAGGCTGCCCAAAAAATTTCGAACAAATTCAATCAATGGATTTTCAAAAAAGTAGCTGTGTCGCAGCAGAGCCCCCCAATCCTGATCCATGCACTGATTTAGAGTTCCTAATATACTGTAAGTGAATTTCCTTGCAGATTGAAACCCCAGTTGAGGCCTCTCAACCTATAAGTTGTCAACTTCGGTCCAATTTTAATGACAATAACACATTGACTTTAGAATGAAATTTTAGAGTTGTAATTTATTCCCCTCAACCATTTGTTTCACAATGTGAAGTGAGCCAGAGGTGCAGATTGGGTAAGAAGGTGTGTGTTGCATAGTTTTGAGGCATCAAAGACTTGGATGAGGAGTTTATTTCATTTATTATTATTTTTTTTTTTGCATGGCCACTGCTATTTCGCTATTTCTGTGAAACAAAAAGAGTGTAGAGTGGTCCTTGTCAGGTTTAAGTAATTTAAAAGAGACATTACAGGCCATACTAAATAACACCCTGATAAAGCAATGTCTGATTGTGTGTAATATTGACAATATGAACCGATTTTCAATTGGGATATCGTTTCCTTAAAAATCCCCTCCCCCACCCCCCTTGTACACTACCCCTCCCTCGCTAACACAAATGGAAAAAACAAACATCTTATGTCTCACTGACACAACAGTGGAGTGAATGAGAGTATAACTGGCGACAAGAATTTAATTCACAATTTTTGCAAAAAATTGAACAATTTCTAAAAAAAATCAAAACTTCATACCATTATAAACGATATACGAGCAATGTCAAAGCTCGGAAACTGACAAAGCGTTGCTTATTTTTTCGTCCTTAACTGCTTCAATTTTTCGATAAAAAGAAAGTTTCCTCATGAAATTATACCTGTAAGTTGATATGATGGAGCAGTCGATAGACGACCATATATTCGTCGGAGAAGCATCTTTATCGCTGTTTTTAAATTTAAAACCCTTTGTTGTCCACTGAGTTGGCAGGTGCATGGATGTGAACAAAGGAAACACCGAAGGATTGGGAACTAGAATTGGTCAACACATCACCGGTGGCCGGTTTCTCGAAAGTCCCGATAACTTTTCGCGCCCGAAAAGCCATTTGTGAAACTGTTAACCGCTTGTTTTGGAAAGTCGATCTTTTGACATGTTTTCACGCTAACTAAAAGAACACGTCTGTGAAGTTTGACGACTTAAACCCTCTCCGTTCTTGAAATACAAAGGGAATTGTGACACCCGAAAGTGGCCCGTATAAAGTTTCGGGACTTTCGAGAAAGAAGTCCCAGGGCCGGGTTGCTCGAGGCATGGTTAGCGCTAACCAGCGTTACACACCATGGAAACCTATAGGTTTGGATATCTCCTAACCAACGGTTAGCGTTAACCAAGGCTTCGAGCAACCTGCCCCAAGTCGCTCATACTGCTCATACTGCTCATACTTGCTTTTAACTAATTTACATTTGGTGATAGCGTATCATGAAAAAAGCAAGGTGACACACGCTAACACCAACGCGGTGTGGCCAACACATCACGCATGCGCACAACCATTTTACCTGGTCAATATTAGCAGCCATGGACAGCTGTTTCGGCCTTTGGGCCTTATCAGCATGACGTAGCTAACGTACCAAGTGGGTGTGTTTAGCTCCCCTTTAAGTGGCACCTCCCAGACGCTTGCCGTGGGAGAACAGTTTGGCTGTTCCAAACCCAGCTTACCACATGTATGGCATGTGAAGCTGCCATTTAAACGGGTGCTAAAACGCTGATTTAGCAGTACAGCTACGCCATGATAATGAGGCCCAGCGAGGTAGAATTAGCTGTCCATGGCTGGTAATTGAGCGGGTGAAATGGTTGTGAGCATGTGTGATGTGTTGGCCATACTGAGTTGTTTAAAGGGGCTAGGTCACGCTATTTTAAGTAATTTTGTTAATTATGAACTGTAAACGTCAAATTGGCAGAGCAAGAGTCTGTCATTTGCAAAATCACGGCCACATAACAACTGAGAATGATTTTCCAGCTTTGTAAATGACATTTTGATATAGACTGATATAAA
>NC_090886.1:54688499-54693499 GCF_036669925.1 Montipora capricornis
GCACGAGGAGTGAGCAGGCGCCGTAAGGTTCAAATAGCAAATGTTTGGCTATAAGAACCCTACGGCGCATGTTCTCCTACATAGGGTTGTCCAGGGCCTAGGGTCATGCGCAGACATAAGATCCGAGGCTCTGGTGTCGAGAATGTTTCCTACTCGTAGTCGTCCTCGACCTCCGATCTAAAGGTCCCTATTATTTGGTATGCGAGTGCGCACTAATCGGTTTCTCAGTGACGTTCAATGTCCGTATCCATAGTAACAACCGCGTCTGCAGTCTGGGACTGAATACCAGGCCTCTCGTGGAGCTTTGTTGAATCAAATGTTGATGATGTGTTGAAAACCGTTTGCCCACCCCACCCCAGCAGTCAACATCGTTCAACAAAATCGAATGGGTATTGAAGCCCTTTACTAGGGCCATTACACGAAGCAGTTAGAAACAGTTGATGGGTACCTACATGAGTGGTACTCTGGCCCTGGTGCATACACGAGTGAATAATTGGTGTGTGTTGACTGAGATTTTTTACTACCATATGCGACCTACTTAATTTAAAAGTTGGGGTTATTTATTCTTACAATAACTTAACCTAGCTTGAGCCTGTGATTCAATCAAAACCTGGTCAGCGGTCGACTTAAAAAACAACTGACTTGGATGAGCTCTAAACTTGAGTCCACGATATGATCAAGTGATAATGGTCAGCGGGTACCTTCTTTTGATAGGTGTCAATTTACAACAACATGAATGTCTAATCTAGGCTAGCTGGAGTATGACAGCCTCTATGAGTTCTAAACTTGAGCCCGCGATATGGTCTCGTGATACTGATCACATTGGCATACATGGAAGGGTGGACGGTCGTACGTAAACAAATTTTCTCGCACAGATGGTTACCGTATTTTCTTACGCATGGTCGCGCGCCGCTCCGCTAATATATAGATTTAGCCAAGCCTAAAAGCGGAGCTCCTGGCTTGTTTATTCTTACTGGCGGTAGGAATAGTGAAAATAAAAGGCTTTGGAACTGTTATTGCTTCATTATGTAATTTTCTTCCCTGCCTAAATAGTGAATTCTAGAATGACAATGTAGTTTTGTAGGTTTAGGATTTTGTTGTTATGTTTACTATGTAAAGCGCTTTTGGACCATTGGGAATAAGCGCTCCATAAATACTGTATATTATTATTATTATTATTATTATTATTATTATTATTATTATTAATTCCATGGTTAATTTCACCTGAAAAACCGACTGATCACATGAATCACCGATTCTCGTCCCGTCTCGACTGACTGCCCCTGGATCTCCCAGGATGAGCTCGTTACCAATTCTCTAAATTCAATTTTTGTTTTTTTTCAATTTTTTTTTCTCAATTTTTGGTGGACTTTCCCCTTTCCGACGTGTCCCAGATTTTTGCTATCGTCGGCGATCATTGCCGACATATGAAAACTCAAATTTGTACTTTCAGGGACGTCGGCGATGGTTTTTAGCTCGTTACCAATCCTCGTTACCAATCCTCTCCAAATTGCATCTTTCACTTTTTGGCGCACTTTCCATTTTCCGCCAAAGTCACTATCGGGAGAATCAAGGACAAGCATCTAGCGATTTTCCGATATGTCGGCAATACCTGGGACAGTCGGGAAACTGCAAAATCCCCGATCGTCTGGGATCTTCCCGACATATGAAAAAAAATACAATAGCCTTAATTTGCCGACGTGTTGGTTTCTGCGTCAGCCGTGATGTTTTTACTAGTCGGCCGACACGTCGGTTGCGTTTAGGTGATTTGTCGGACGACGTCGTTGACCGACGCGTCGGTGAACGCATTCGTTACCATTATGAGCGAGTTGTTTGGGAGAATCTTGAACGGGTCGCCAGCCCAGACCGAACGCAGTAAGGTCTGGACCAATGGTGAATACAGATCGATCCAGCTCTGTTCATATAGATGCTTTAGGGCCTCCACAGACTAGATGTTTAGTTGTCGACAACTATTTACTTCAGAAAAACTGCAAAGAAAGCAAGACAAACAGACGAAGAAAAAACAGGAAGATTGGGTCATGTCAAGATAGTTTATTAGGGTCGTCCTACCACCATGGGTTTATAGATGTTCATCACATACAGAGCCAAACTGTATTAAGGAAAAGTTTTCAACCCGCAGCAATAATAATTACAACCTTAGGGGATATTTTAAACTTAATCAACCTAGCTGCAAACTCTAAGTTTATGCATAGATCCTTTACCTGACCGAATATGAAAAGCCGCGAGTTTCTCGATTGGCATCTTCAAAAATTTACTAGTAAATCTAACTTGTACCGATGCTCAGTGCTGCTGCAATCTCTGCATTTCTTAACTTATTCGTACTTCTAGATAGCTAAACATTCTTTTATTCTATTTTTATATATTTATTATGTAATTTTACAAAATGATTAGGATAGTACGCGCACTCGCATTGGTCAATAGCTGTGTTTAGATGAGAGTATGGAAACACGGCTGTGACATCACTCGAATTTTGATTGGTTATGTGTTGTCAGACGCGCGTTTTTATTGGCTGGTAGGAAATATGATCGTGTATCAAGAAAATCTGTTTCAATCAAGAAGGAAAAAAAACCAGCATTTTCCTTCATAATTTGTCGAATTACCTTTGGGAAATATTTTATAAACGTCCTATATTGCTTAAATTATTGTTTATGTTACATTCATACAACTCATATTTAATCGTTTTTTAGGTTTTGTTACTTTTTAGGAATTGTTTTAGCACTTTCTCTTCTAAACGAGTCTAGAACTCATTAGTGCAACGTGGATAAATAAAGTACCTACCTATCTACCTATGGATGAGGTTTCGACCGTCAGCCCTTCGTCAGAGTGAAATGCCAGCCACTCAATCTTCTCACTGGTGGCAGGACGACCCCCAAAAATCTGGTTTGATACAACCATTTTTTTGTTTTACTCTCCCATCAACGCACCACCATAGTTTCAATGCAAACTAACACCTTCGAAGGAAAAACAGTTTTGTCAAACAAAATTCTGTGACCTATCACTCCTACACTTTAATTAACAATTATTGGATGAGATTGAGCATGTTAGCGATAATTGTCAAGGCCAAAGTTTGTGTTATCTGCTGAAGCCGAAGGCTGAGGCGGATAACACAAACTGAGGCCTTGATAATTATCGCTAACATGCGAAAACCGAATTCAATAATTGTTTTGTTATGCATATTCCTAAGCTGAGCTCCGCCATGACAAAACTGATCAAACTGCTGGTTAGTGTGTCAGGTGACGTCACTTCTGCATGCATAAAAAACTATTGTCTGTAGGTATGACGTCAATTCTACATATATAAAATCTATTGTTTGTAGGTATGACGTAAGAGAAACAGAGAAAGCAAGAATTAGCTGCGTGCATAAGCACGCAGCTAATTCTTGCTTTCTTGCCAATCAAAATCGAGCTGGTGACACCAATGTATAATAATGAATGTTAACCGACCGAGACAATGCAAACTCTTGATATTCCGATTTATGGAATAACCGATTGTGCTTGACCAGAGTATACCCTTAGGGTAACTCTGCTGAGCAATGGTGTTCTTTGGTGGTCGATATTAATTTAAGGGAACCGACGTGATTCATATCAACTTGCTTCTGCATGTAATGGGTCTGTAATCAATATCCGTGGCCTGTGATCTGTCGGGACCCGTGAAACTGCTGTCCATCGCTTGTCCGTCCGGCCCTAATTATAGGCAAAGTTAAGCTTCTAAAATAAATAGAAGCATAAATACTAAAAGTAAAAATAAACAAAATTTCGAATGCAATTTACAGAAATAAAAAAATTATGTGCTTCAGTGCTCAGTTGTTTTTTCTAAAGAGGATATTTACATGAGACCGGGACGAACTCAGACAGCCATGAGTTCATATCGGCCTCCGTACATTTCTCCTTTACGTTTACATAAGACCAGCCTGAAAATGAACTCAGACCAGTCTGAATTCGTCGTGGTTGCTGGACCGAGACGGGGAACTCTCGTATAAGCCTGTGTTCGTACCGTTTTCATCTAAGACCCGGTTCAAACGTCGAACTTCACATGTGCCAAATCTAATGCAAATGACGAAAACAATAGACTTTTCGCATTTGCATTAGATTCGGAACATGTGAAGTTCGACGTTTGAACCGTGCCTAAATGACAACTAATCTCAGACCGGGATGACAATGCCGATGATGATGATAATGACGACGACAATGTATCAGAATTCGGGTCCAGAAATTTGAAGCCTGTATGCCTTTGGGTCAGCGATATATTCATGAGGCAAAACATATCGTTTCATATTGAAACCAGGCATCGAGCATTTCGTCCCGGTTTCATGTAAACGACTGCAAAAAAATTCATACCGGTACAAATTCATACTCGTCTGATTTCGTTCCCGTCTCCGATGTAAAAACCCCCTAACTTGCTGTCTGTTCTCGCAAGTGTAGGATAGAAGATGGTATTAATTATTGTTGCCAACAAGTGAGGAAGGAAACATTTATTGGTCAGTGATTTCTTTTATTTGGCATTCACAATTCGTGGTCATTAGTATTAACTACGGTTACCGTAATCATACATTTGTTTTCTCTTTATAGCTTGAAGTTTGAATTGTAAAAAGCTAAAACACATTTTTACCCACTGAAGAAATCATGCCGTGCCTGACGAAATATTGGAAAAATATGCTAACCTTCAGCCGTACAGCCAGCTTTACTTTATTGTCGAGTTTGCGATATAAATTTGCTGGTTAGACCTGCTAGGATCCATCACTTTTGCTGTGTCCAGTTTGCCATGCATACAAAATTGTTCCTGTTAGTGTTGCTGACTGCCAGCCCACCATCATAGGAATATCACGAGATGAACTTTGCTTCATGCACGTTCTTTTAGTTTCTATCGATCACCTTTGTTGCTATCTTTCCCAGGTTGTTGTTTTTTTTTTTCGCGGATCATCTTTCATATAATCTAAATCAAAACAATGCACGTAAGAAAAACTAATAGGTTGACTATTC
>NC_090886.1:54698499-54700999 GCF_036669925.1 Montipora capricornis
CATATTACATGTAAGTCTGATTGCTGAACGTTATTTATTGTTGTACTCGTGTCTGTAGGTGATCTGTGGAGTTTTAACTATTATCGGAGCGAGTTCATAGTCTCCCCAGTACCCGATGTCCGAGTTTATAAAATAACTCCTGGGATGGAAAAATTTCTAGTTATTGCATCAGATGGACTTTGGGGAGTGATGAGAGTCGAGGAGGTGGTTAAATTTGTTTACAACTTCGACAAAGACGACATTTGCAAAATGGGCGACGTGTCTCACAGGTACGCACCGGTGTTAGGTGGGTTCCAAGCCTCGTTAATATGCTCGGCCAGGCCCCAGGAGTTCAATGGCCTGATAACTTCTTCCCGTGAATAGAGTGTTTTCACGTGACGTCACGGCGGCCATGTTGGTGTCCCTAAACAAAGGAACGGCGGCCATGTTGGTGTCCCCAACTAATCCTCCGGGAATCGAGCTCTATTATCATGCAAACGCTTTCTTTTGTTTCGGTGAAAAAACAAAGTTTGCTGATCACGCGAGTGAAAACACTCTGTAGGTCACTATCCATAGAATAAAATACACTTCAGTTAAGCATTAGCCATCATTTTCTTACATACCTTTTAACTAGATGTTTCCCGGCTTAGAGTGTTCATATTCACAGTTACGAAGGGAAGTACTGAAATCTTTGCAGAGGTTAAAACTGACCGATAGTGACTTATCGACCGGATAAAGTTATCAGGCCTTTGAACTGGGGCAAGATTATGACGTCTTTCACCAGCTTAGAGCTGAGAAGGTCAAGTAATAAAAGTGCACCTGAGCTTAAACACGAAGACGCACTATAAAAGGGGTCGCTGTACGCACTTCTTTTGTTCGAATTAATTTAAGCACGACTGATTAATTATCCAAGAATAGATGGTGATCAACAAACAGCAGCACAGGGACGGAAGCCCTAAAAGATATTTCTAGCGCGAGAAAAAGCGACTGGGGATTAAATAAAGAACGACAGATAACGGACGGACAGATTGCTATAAGGGGCTTTTTTATTGCACAAATTATGACAGAGCTTCGTATGCGTCCACGGTGGATTGATAAATCATTTGCATGTGCCTACGGTACCACGCCTTTTATAGTGCGTCTTCGTGTTTAACGTTTTCGATACATCAGTACACTTTTGGCTTTTTGCGAACGGTTTGCGATTTCACTATCAGATTATCAGAGGCGCGGGTCCAAACTGCATTTCCTTACAAAATTCTTGAAATCGGTGATGCATGTTAGATGTTCGGAAAATCGCAACAATAAACATTTGAGTGTAAACGAAAGTAATGGTGCTTTTTCCAAGGGATCAACCGAATCAATATTCAACCGGTCTTCCTTATTAATTAATTTTTCTTGTGATGCATTACTGATTTTTATCTGTTGCTATTCACACGGGCAATCCCTAAGGAGAAAATCTCTCTCCTGGGGGTGAATCGTTTTCTTTAACTTCTCCCATTTTACCGTAAAGTAATCTATGATTTTACGCGCAAAGCGATGCAGTCGTGGTCGACGACGAGGAGTCCCGGGGACTGGAAATACACTGACAAGAAAGTAAAACATTGCACATGCAAGGGGGGTTGTATCGCGGAGAGGGGAGTGAAATGGAAACACAGATAATTGAACCAGGCATAATACTTGCCAAACTAAAACGACTTACTGCCTTGTTTCTTGCCACTGACCGTATTTTTTGACTTCCTCAAAGGTTGATTCAACGAGCATTAGCGAGATGGCGAGAAAGAGAGTTGAGAGCTGACAATACTAGTGTTATTGTTGTACACTTCGAAGACGCAAGTCAGGCCGAACCTCCTCAGAAAATTCCCCGACTGGACACCACTCTAAACGAAGATGCTTCAGAGACAGAAACAAAAGAATCCACAGACTCATCGCAAGACAGCGATAAAACACCAAATCAAGACTCGTTATCGAGTCACAAACCTGCTCTTGTCAGGAAGTTAGCTTTTCGATGTTCGAACCCAATATCACTGAAAAATGGACAAGCTGTTCTGGCGGATACTGGGAGGGAGAAAACTGGTTTATAATGACGCACTTGTCTTCCAGGTCTTCCAGAGTGCACTTCGAGGTGGAAATGTACCTGTACCACCCCTGGTGGGTGTGGCAATTCGTCTACCCTTCCTCTCGTTCCCATTATCACTTGTAACACCATTTCCGCAAAAGCTGAATAATTAATACCATTTAAGCTCTAATCTAATCAGCTGTGAGGTTTTTCGCTTCCTTGGCAAGGTGAAGAGATATCTCAAGTCTTAACGACGTGTGAACTGATTTGCGCTTAAAGTACTACAACGCAACACCATTCCCAAGTTATCTTTTATAACGTGTAGTGGTGTGTATGTATATATTTAAAAAAAGAGGAAACACGTAGTTGTTAATACTCAAAACCCGTCAAAAATATGAATAACTATTAACGCGAAAAGTAGTCTTTTTTGCGGTCAAGTACTTTCTCATGCTGCTGATGCTGTGA
>NC_090886.1:54705999-54710999 GCF_036669925.1 Montipora capricornis
GTACGGTGTAATGCACCCATGGGAAGGATAGGATACAAGTTGCTTGGCAAGGGGTAAAAGGACAACTGAAAAATCAGATTTGAACCTATGACCTCTGTGTAACACCGGTGAGACGCTCTACACAATGAGCAACTGGAACTCCTAGGGAGGTCTCTCATTTATCTAGGTCCTGAATCTTAAGGTCCGACCCACCTCCCCCAGGAGTTCTATTAGCTCAATGCGTAGAGCATCCGACTGGTGGTATGGAGGTCGTAGGTTCGATTCCTGCCAAGGACTCAGTTGTCTCTCAGTTGTTTCTCAGTTATCCTTTTGCCTGTTACCAAGCTGCAGCAAAATTGTATCCTCTGTAGTCATTAGTTGCACTCCCATTAAAGAAATACCCACCCAATCATGTAATTCAAAGAGCAAAGTTGTTTACAAGTAGCAACTTCATTATTACCAGTACTTACATTAGTAATCTTGAAATAGAGAATGACAAAATGCATGATAAATGAAGCAGCGATGGCTGTTATAAGGGATGGGTTCCGCCACGGTGGCATTACAAACAAGCTCTGGTTTTCACTCAAGCTAAAATAAAGAAAAATGTCAAATGGCTTATTGGATAAAACCAAGAACACCTATCAACAATTCAAGGGAATATAACATTTTAAGAAAACGAATGCTGAAAATACATGAAAAAGTGAAATAAAGTTATTGGTAGGATTCAGGACAGTCAATTGACAGTTTACAGGAGTAAGGAATTCTATAAGATTTTAACTAACCTGTTTAAGGCATTGAACATTTCTATTGTGACCAGGACTGAAAGTGCCATAGTCATTGGATGAAGATCGCTAAAAACTTCACATTTTACACCAACAAAACTTGAAGGGTCACTTGCACACTGCATGTGATGTGTCTACAAAACACAAATTACATGAAGTTGAGACTAACTGAATCAATCAACACCAATGTCAGAGAATTGTTATTGCAGACATGCAACAAAGTCATGGCAAAGAGGTAATCAGAGCTCATCAATTTGCTAGAGCTATACATGTACCTGCCTTAATCAAACACTAGGGTGCTTGGTTAAACCGTAATACTGCCACTTACTAGTTGGTAATAAGTTAATTTAGGCCCCTGTTCGTAATACATGAACCACCAAGCAGAGGCCGCAACAGTAGCCACACCAACATAGATTCCAATTGCCATGTATCTGAAGAAGAGCCAGCCACTAATAAGAGCTTCCTTGGCTTTGCGCGGTGGCTTCATCATGATGTCTACGTCAGGAGGGTTGAAGCTAAGTGCTGTGGCAGGAGGTCCATCAGTCATAAGATTTACCCATAACAACTGCACAGGGATGAGAGCTTCAGGCATTCCAAGGGCAGCTGTTAGGAAAATGCTGAAATACATTGGAGAAGTTATTTTAACAACAAAACCGAATATACATATATATATATAGTGAGTCTCTCAGGCCAACAAAGGTGTCACCACGTCAGGAGGATCTGCAAGATTCCTAGTCCAAACTGAAGAAGGTCTTTGACCGAAACGTTTTAGTAAATTTTTAATTTTTTAACTTTTTAACGTCAGAAGTTGTCCGTCCTCGCTTCCTTTTTACTCACTATATATATATATATATATATAGATACGTAGACTTGAACTAGGTCAAAAACATTGGTCAATGTTTTTGACCTAGTTCAAGTCTACGTATCTATTCAAAGCTCTGGTAAACCCATTGAGCACTTTTAGCTGATGATCAATTTATCACGTCATTTCATTTTATATATATATATATTACAATTTGTTTTTTTTGAGTAGAACATATTTCGTAGAGCATTCAACTCAATCGATTGAGGAGCAATAACTATGACTTCACAGAAGTTTAGGTTTCACGAGTAACCATCGGTTTAATGTATTAAGACAATGGTTACTCGTGAAACCTAAACTTCTGTGAAGTCATATAATATAAATTATATATTTTTTAAAATGGATATGTGATTTCATATATTTGAACAGCAAATTAGAATGAAGTGAAAGTGGGAAAGATCATCACAGTTAGTCCAGCAACTTAAAAGGGGCTGTGTCACAAAATTCGTGAAATTTGACGACTAGAAACTGACAATCAAAATCAAGCAAAACATAAAAAATAAGTACTTATAACATTGAGGGAAGATTTGAATAAAACAGCAAATTCAAAAGTCGTATGCAGGGATGGGCAAAATTGAAGAGGGTTAAACTGGATTGTGATTGGCATTTTTGAAAACTGTTCAGAGTTTTTCAAAGTTGATCTCTGTTGTTTGTTACTTTAATTATGTATGCTTGACAGAAATGTTTTCGTCACAAAGCTTTGGTTTGTGCTGTTAAAAGTAGTTTCTGAGTTAATGTTAAGTTGTATGGTGAGAAGAAGCTACAACAAGTTGCAAAATTGTTTAGACACTTCCATTAAAATACACCTTTTCTAGCTTCCAATACCAGCCGTATCTAGAATTTAAACTTTTCCCACTTCCCTTCCCCTCTCCCCCTTTCAATGTTGACTGCTTAAGTTTGCAACATTTTTTTTGTCTTGCTAGAACACTGATAAGGGAGGAGGGTGAAGTGCCTCTACTATTTTTGCAACTTGTTGTAGTAAATGGTAAATGGAAACAAAATTAATTGCACTGCTGTGACACAGCCCCTTTAAGTAGTTTTAAGGGAAGCCCCCCCCCCCCCTCCTCCACCCAAAAAAAAAGTCTTGAATGGGATTCGAATCCATGACCACCCAGTGTTCTCACCAGGCCATACCCTTGCAGGAATCCAACAAGAAAAATAGAAATTGCACATTTGAAGTGATGCAAATGCACCCACTTGAGTGCACAAGGATGCTGGGGAAGCATGCCCTCAGACTGCCCCCCCCCCCCCTCCCTAAGGGCTCAAATTCTACCTTCCTTTGTTTAGGAATGCCTTGCCAATTTTAGCACCACTTACTACAGGACATTGCAATTACCTGACAACTTCTCCAATGTTTGAGGAAATCAAGTAACGGATAAACTGTTTGGTGTTATCGTAAATAGACCTTCCCTCCTCCACAGCTGCCACAATGGTTGAAAAGTTGTCATCTGCCAATACCATTTCTGTCATTTGATTAAGGAACCTCTCATTCAACAGCACCAGCTGAACACCATTAAGTGAGCAATCAGACAGTCAACGTCCTCCCAGTAAAAATGCAGACAGTGTCCAGCATGATGACTGATCGTTAACCAAGAGAAAACCTCTTGAAAAACTACAGAACAACATGCATAGGACAAAGTCAACCATTAGGACTCAGAGAATGGATAGTGTTACATCACTTTGCCCCTTTGCAAGTTGCTTGTTTAATTGTGGATAGCATTAAAACCACTTGCAAGGTGAGGAATGCTAAGAACACATCTAACCATGTTTAACCACTATTGTGATTGTGAAACTAGCAACAGCTAAAATTTCACTGCTATGGCGACTTCATTTTTGTGCAATTGATTGGTTCTTTATTATGAAAAAGGATACCAGAAGCAGATTTTGCCACAGCTGTACCAGACCCCATGGCCACTCCAATCTCAGCTTTCTTCAGTGCTGGAGCATCATTCACTCCATCCCCAGTCATGGCTGAAATTTCACCTTCAGCTTGAAGATATTCAACAATCTTGCTCTTATGAGATGGTTCAACCCGTGAAAACAATCTGAAAAAAACAAAAAACATAAACAAAGTGACAACCAACAGCTGCAATAACTGATGTTGAGAGGAGCAATCATATCGTTGAAAACCTTCAATATTATTGGTACGACTCTATGGATAGAAAAATGAACCCAAGAGTCACTATGCAGCTTCTACAATAAGTTGAAGTTTGCCAATCTTTGTGATAGAGATTCCACAAAAAAAAGCAAAATTACCTGGCATTTAAACAAGCTATCCTCTGCTCTTCTGATGTTAACTCATCAAATTCACGGCCAGAGTAAGACAGACCTAAGGACCAAATACAAACAATCAACATGAACAGAAAACTACAAATTTAGTATAAATACAATGCCATCTGAGCTTTGCTTGATTGATACCTGTTGTGTCTTCATCTTGTCCAAAAATGCCAATTCTTCTGCAGATAGCTTCAGCTGTAGCCTTTATACCAGTAAAACAAAATTAATATTATTGTCTTCAGCCAATACAGTTTATTTAAATGACAAACTTCAACTATTCTTTTGTATGGATCTGACCTTAAAATTAAACAGTGATGCAGAGTATGAAAGAATAATAACATTTTTCTATTTTTATTCCTTATTCTAAGGCAATGGTCAATGCATTGGTGGTAACCTGACACAAATAATGTATGATAGATGTTAAGTAATAAAGTAATGTGAAAATATTGAAGGGCCGCAGCCAGGATGGAACATAGTTAAAATTTAAAAAACGATCTCTGGCTAAAATGATTAAAAAACTACGAGCTTTCGACTGCCCGAACTGCAGTCTTCGACGGGTAAAATGAATGATAAGAAATCGATGAGAAAATTTAAATAAAAACGTAAAACGTAAATTGCAAATTTTGCAAATTGCAAAATTTACGTAAATTACAATTTACTTTTTATTTAAATTTTCTCATCGATTTCTTATCATTCATTTTACCCGTCGAAGACTGCAGTTCGGGCAGTCGAAAGCTCGTAGTTTTTTTAATCATTATTTTTAGCCAGAGATCGTTTTTTAAATTTTAACAATAAAGTAATGGTTTGTCCGGTTATGTGTCACTTTTGACCAGTGAAACGTTGGCGGTTGTGTCCTGAAATTGACAACGTTTTTGGCGGCATACCAACATGTTTTGTTCATGGGCTCTTGAAGTTTTTAGGTTTTTCCTTGACTGGCCTAATGACGTCTCTGCTCATTTTGCAATGGAGACAAAAAAAATCAAAGTTAACAAGTTTGGAAGGAGGTAAATTACCGCCCAGGAGTTGCTTTAGATCAAGATTTCAAATGCTCCTTGAAACAACAAGGAAGAGCATGCGTGCAGAATGCCCTAGACGCAGAA
>NC_090886.1:54715999-54718499 GCF_036669925.1 Montipora capricornis
CTGGCCAAACCAATTGCACTCTCCAATGAATAGTGATTTATTCGGTGTATAGCCTTATCCAATTTTTGAACAACCAAGACCTGTAGTACGTGTATAAAGCAGAGTCATCGATTCTCGGTTTAACCCATTGACATCGAAACTGGCCGAAACTGGCCAGACTTAGTATTTTACTCTGTCTAATGCCAGATGATTTTACTCGTCAATGGGGAACCCCTGGGAGTCGATGGGTTAAATAGGAACAGAAAAAAGTCTTGACAGCATTTACATAACCCTCACGGGTAGCAAAACATGTTTTGTTGGCTTGCCCGTTTCTATGTTTGAATGTAAAAAAACTGCAAAAATTTGACTGTCCCCCTAAAAATGAAAGTTTCTGTCCCCCACAATTTTAGCCAAGGGGAAAACCTCCCCCCCCAGTGATCAAATCCTAGCTCAAACCTTGTATCATTTCATTCATTAAAACACATTATACATAGCAATATCAAACTGTAGACAAGTCCAACTGGGTTACTGGATCAGCAACACCAATGTGTAATCTTTGAATAAAATAATTCTCAGGTGAAACACGGAAAACCATCATCTCCAGTGAACCCTCTGTTCTGAAAACATTTTAAAACCAAACAATACCAACCTGTTCCATACTGTTTAACTAAGTCCAAAATTTGCTTTTTTGTTTTTGGTGTCAAAGGCTGTGTGTTTTTACCCACTCTCATAAAATTGCATCTCTCAATGATGCCCTCAGGAGCTCCCTAAAGAAAGGCAACAAAAAAACTTAGATGATGTCAACACTGGTTGAAATTAGTGAAATTGCAACCAATAATATTGCTATTAATTTATTTTGGTGTAGTTAAAATTAAAGAATTTGCTGTCTTAACAAAAAATTTCAAGATAACCAAGGAATGCATAGAGGGTACACTAAGCAACTATGATAGGAGGAAGAGAAAAGACTTCCCCCCTGATTGCAGGGTACAACTTGGATACAAGGTTGTTAATGTTACAATATTATTTGGATCTCATATTATGTTTCTTTGGTCCACACACCCACTACATGTACAATCTTATGCATTGAGTTGACTGAATACAGAAACCAACATATTGCAGTTTTTTCCCTTTTTTTTTTTTTTTGGAAATAATAAAATTAAAAAAAATAAACCCTTTGCATCTGGCCTCAGCTGTTCCAACGATGGACAGCACTATCTGACGGATATATCACTATCCAGTGGATAAGTCCTGGCCAAATCAATTGCGCTATCCAATGAATAGTGATTTATTCGGTGTATAGCCTTATCCACCTTTTGAACAACCAAGACCTGGAGTACATGTATAAAGCAGAGTCATTGATTCTCGGTTTAAATATGAACAGAAAAAAGTCTTGACACCCTTTACATAACCCTCTTAATAATATTTTTTTAAAATTACAAGTCACAGGTAGCAAAATATGTTTTGTTGGCTTGCCCTTTTCTGTGTTTGAATGTAAAAAAACTGAAAAACAAGTGACTCTCCCCCTAAAAATGAATTTTTGTCCCCCACAATTTTAGCCAAGGGGAAAAACTGTCCCCTACTGATCAAATCCTAGCTCAAACCTTGTATCATTTTAATCATTAAAACCATACATAGAAATATCAAACTGTAGACAAGTCCTACTGGGTTACTGGATCAGCAACATAAATGTGTAATCTTTGAATAAAATAATTCTCAGGTGAAACACGGAAAACCATCATCTCCAGTGAACCCTCTGTTCTGCAAACATTTTAAAACAAAACAATACCAACCTGTTCCATACTGTTTAACTAAGTCCAAATACAGAAACCAACATATTGCAGTCCTTTTACCTTGACAAACATTTTTGGATTCTTTTCATGAAAAGAGTTTGGTCCATCAGCTTGAGGAGTGCAATATACACTCATAGACTTTCTGTCACGGGAAAATTCCAAGGTAAATTCCTACCAAACCAAAAGGCAAAAGGTCACTGTTATAATATAACATTTGAATAATGTTAAAACAAATGTGGTAAAGGGGGCGAGCGAGGGGGTAAAAATAATGGAGCACACATAAAAGTAGTAAGGAGATTCAGGCAGAGAGTTAAAAGTTGTCAAAATCAATCATTATTCACCTTGCTGAAGTGAGACTTGATGACATCATTACAAGCATTTGCAAGATCAGCCTTAGACTTTCCGGCCAGATTTGTACCAAAAACATTGAGTTTCTCCACTAAAACTGTCAACGCCGTTTCTGTAGATTCACCAACTTTTTCATAAGCATCTCTTACCTAGATTAAAGAACCATAAAGGAAAATGTGTATCTACTTATCTAAGTCAAAAGCACGAGAAGAACCTCCTCATAACTGCGAGGATCATAGCTTCACTTGATAACTTGACATTGTTTGCATTTGCAAAGCAGTACTAGCTTCGTGCACTTCAAAGTGGATAGTTTTGGTGCAGATATTTACAAGAAAGTTCTCAGACCCCATACAGCTGGTATGAATGCACAACATTTAATCTAC
>NC_090886.1:54730999-54733499 GCF_036669925.1 Montipora capricornis
CAATTTACCATGAAGATTTTATGGTACCAAATTAACTGACCACCGTATTAATTTTGATCGTTCTAATTCATAATTCTTTTATTTAAAATGATGGCAATAAAAAGAGAAATGTAGGACATAGAATTTATTGTACAAGATAATTATGTTAATTTATTTTTGTGGTACAATAGGTATAATTAACTGCAACCTGCATAATAACAAAATTTCTCCTTTATTTACTGTTACACAGCTAAACAACCACATTGCCTTTTCTACTCTGTTGCTGTACAGCAGTTTGAAGTTCAAACAATTAAATTACACATTTGAAATTGTACTTGTAATTATTTTCTCCTTTTGAAGTCAATTTGTCTCCAGATCCCAGTAAACTGGATTTTACAGTATTTCCACAGGCCACATTTTCCATTATTACACAGAGCCTATACAGGCCTACTTCTTGTCATTTCATGCTATTGATTAGATGATCTTTTGCTGAAATTTTGGTCTCTGATCTGAAAATTCAAAGGATAAACTATAATAATTATTATTATGTACATGTTTCAGTTTAATTACTACATGCTTTTAAATGCATCTTCTCAAGACATGAAAAAAGGGTAAAAATACTAACTTTACAGCATACAGTACATGTATTTGTAATACGGATTCAAAGTTTTCCAAACAGTAATAAGGTAAAGTCAGCTTACAGGCCTAGTGGCCCATCAGGCTGGAGCTTATCCCCGGTTTCTATAGCATGAAGCGACTAGGACTATTTCTACTCCCCCCTGGATGGGATGCTGGTCAATCGCCAAATAATAATACCGAGTGATATCAAGATGACTGACTAGCCGGGCACACTTTATTACTAACTTACTCCCAAAGGGCACTATGAGAAACCTAAACCTAACACGCGTGACGCATTACACGTAACATATTTGCATTCAATTTGGTATCACATCTTAATTAGTATACATGTGTAATTAATTTTCAACTTTTCCATTGAAATATGTGACCTTCAGCAGATTCATAATTTAGTGTTACTGAATTCCACTCCATAAAGGAGGGTCTGGATTTGCAAGCCATTGCAATCTATGTTGTAGTTCTGCCTTCATGCTACGGCTCGGTTCCCAATGATCAGAATCAGATGGCGCTCTCGCCACTCTCAAAAACTACTATAATTTTTTTCTTTGCTCTTGAGCAGGGTGTATACTGAAAATCCTTCAACTCTCAATCAAAATTTGTTAAAACCTGTGTTGCTACACTGAGTTTAAAATATGTGATTGCCACCTCACAGGATAAGATTTTGCCTAACTTTTTCTTTGGTGATCCTCTTCAAAAAATGTTTGGTATGCATTTCGTTGCAGTTAATGGCAGAAAAAATAGCTTTGGACAGGTAACAACTTCTTGGCTTCCTGACTTGGCCTACGAGAACCTTTTGTCAAAAGGTGCTACTTGGAGCATCCACTTACATTTAATCAACTAGAAGCTGGAGAATTGAATTATCATAATAAAAATTGTTCACAAATGCTGGCCACATTGGCCCATTTTTAAAAATGTAACGCCTGTGTATGTGCCCACACAAGACAATTTAAAGCACCTAAATTTTCTTGAGCAGAAACTTGTTGGGTGGCTGATTATCTGAGAGGTTGAGTTGACGACTCATTTGCATTGCCTGTTCCTTTAACACTTTTGCCTCCTCAACGTTCGCTGTTTTCATGTTCCAGTGGGCCATTTGAGTCATCACATAGATCTTCCAACGGTGAGCATCCACTAATTCCCTTTCTGCAATGTTCCAAGACTCTTGATAAAGTTCCATTGCTTCTTTGAAGTTGTTTTGTGATTCATAGCAAATTCCTAAGTTTGTTAGAGTCAGAATGCACTCTTTACAGTCTTTCATACCAAGCTCCTCCATCATTTCCAGTGCTTCTTTGTACTGTTCAATAGATTTGCACACACCTTCTTCTGTTCTTAGCTCTTTCTCACCATGAAAAAGGTGAAAATCTCCAAGTTCTTTCAAGAGCAGGGCAGTCATAACATGTTTACCAAGGCTTTTCTGATAAAGCTGTAGTGATTTAATGAACTTCTTTTCTGCTAGGTCACGTTTATTATGACGCTTGTCTTCTCGTCCAGCATAAAGTAAAGTCACTGCATTTTGCACATCATCCAAATCATGTTGTTCCTCACATTTATTTAAAGCATGCGTAAAATATTTATTTGCATCATTAGGCCTTCTTTCATCGGCAAGAAAACGGGCATAGTTGTTAAGGAAAAATGCTTTTGACACCCAGTTTTCTCCCCCAAATTCTGAAGGATTTTGGGAATAGACTTCTCTGGCTTGTTCTAGATACTCTTTGTACTCTTCCTGATTTCCTACTTTTCTACTTTCATGACCAAGAAGACACAATAGCTCCACTCTTGCTGGGACTAGCTGTTGCCGAGATTTCAGAAAACACAACAGTTTTTTAAGAAGATGCATATAAGTTTTTGGGTGAAGACACATTTCTAAATACAAGCACTTCTGAGATAA
>NC_090886.1:54738499-54740999 GCF_036669925.1 Montipora capricornis
GGTCATTGAATGTTTCTCACCCAAGTAGTAAAATAGAATGATTACACAAGTTACTTCGATGTTTTTTTTTAGTGAAAAATGAGCAGATAACGAAGTGGAAAGTCAAAATGTCAAAGGCAATCAAAGATATAAAATTATTATAAAAGGTACTTAATTCTAAATTTAAAAAAATGTACTTTTAGCAATGTTATTTCAATATTTCGACGACCCCGTTTTCCGCAATTTGCCTTTTTCCAATGTTTGCCCCCCACCCCAGCAAAACACGTGGCTAATTTGCATGACAATTTGAAAACCAACATGGCGGATATCGTGAACATAGTTAAATAATTACAGGAATGGCTAATAAGGCCTATTTAGGGAGTAATCGGGCGAGTAATTTCAAGATCGGATGTGCACGTTTAAAGTTTTTTCTAAGGCTTTCATTGACTTTTTTTTTGTTTTCTGAATTTTTCGAACTAGCAAAAAAGCAAAATAGAGGGCCAAAAACGAGCAAGACTAGAGCAAAATCGGACAACTTTTTAAAAGTATTCAACACAGGCTCCCTTTTATGATCATTGAGAATATATGAAATATTTCAGTCACATATTGAACTGCGGATGTGAAATGTTGTGATGCAAGTGTGTTCATCACAATTAAGTGAGCAGCTTAAGCAGTTGCATTGAAGCTTGAAAAAACAGAGGGAAAAATACAGGCTGTAAACGCCTCGTCATTAGTTTCATGGTAGTTTTGTGTTAGAATGTCATTGTTATTTTGTTGTGCGTGCGGAATGGGTTAGTCAAGTAATTTAGCGTGATATATTCGTATTTCTTTGGAGGTATTTAAGATTAATATAGTCATTAGCCCGATTTATACTGGAGACGGATCATCCGTCAAGACTGATCATCCGTCTAGTATAAATACGGGAAGGACTATGGGACGAACTATCGGTGTGTCGTGCCCTCTTCCAGTGTTTATACTAGACGATCCTTCTGGACGGATTTCCGAGAAAGCACGACGAAAAAGCTTGGGCCCTAGTCAAATCTTCTGGTTAACATTGGCGGCAAATCTCAAAATGGCGGTGTCACAGCGTTTTGAGTTCCCCCGAACACTGGGCACTAGTGCTGTGTGTTCCCACTTCCCTACCCATAGAACATGTCAGTGCTAGTATTTTTTTACAGGTCACAGGTCATTGTTTTCCCAATACAGAAAATATCCTAAACATGCATAAAGACTAACCTTGGGCCTAATTAGGCCTAAACAAAAGTTTTTACGCCAAAAGATAGCTTTTATGAATGTTTAGGATACTTTCTGCATGCATATTCTGCTATCATATTTATCGTTATGGCGTGATTACTTTCCTTTATTTTCATATTTCTGTTTGTTTTGTTGTATTCTGAAGTCGGCCATCTTGAAGGGAACACGTAGCACTGAAATGTTCTATGGGGAAGGAAGGGGGAACACACAGCACTGATGCCCAGTGTTCGGGGGAACAGATAAGACGTGGAAACACAAAACACTGTGACAGCGGTGGTTATACAGGCTTAAACGGGACCGAAGCCTTTAGCATGCGATTGCACTGCAAAAGTTTTCTACCAACTGAGCTATCAGCCCAACTGGGAGTTGGTTATTTGCGAGTTGGTATTATATCCCGTAGGAGGTAACTTGATGCTGTTGCATGGTCTTTTTTTGTCTCTACTTACCGTAACAACTTGTTGATCAAGCGATTGTTGTAAAAGATGTGGATTCCCTAGGCAGACACTGAACCAACGTTCTTTGTTGATTTTTTGTTCCCTCCGACAGCGATACAGACAAAGTATCGGTTATAATTCTGTGCCATTTACGCCGCTAATAAACAATTATCCTGCGAAACCGCGCGGGATATCGCCTGATACTTAGCCGACGAGGCCGTAGGTCGAGTTCGCTAAAATCAGGCGATATTCCGCAAGATTGAACAGGATAATTGTTTTGTTATTCAACACATTGATGACAAAGCACAATTTTCTACGTTTGTTGGAAAAACCTAACAAGAAGTTTGGTTTTAAAAACTTTGGTTATAAAAGTTAAAGCTGTAAAATCGACCTTTCGATGTCGACGTGACACCATTATCAAGATATAAAGTTGAGTGGAATGAAAAGAGCTAATATATACAGAATAAGGATGTTCTTAAAATACACTAGGGAAAAAATAGTCTTGCCCCCGTGTTCGTCGACTGTTTGGTGTAGATGTCTGCTTGTATGGCCGACATAACCAGCCTCGCACTGGTCACATTGGAAATGGAAGATGACTTTCTGTTTGTTTACCACGGCAGGTTTTCGTTCCATAGGTTTCAAATCATCGTTTAATTTGGACTGGTAAATACGGGGGATAACTGCACGCTAATCTTTGAAGATAGTTCTGATATTTGGCGTCGCTGACATTTGAATGGCTGCACAAAGGCAAAGCTAACTACTGTTTATCAGTATTATTTGAAATGGGTGCTTAAACTTAAAACTGCTCATGTTATCAGCGCTATTTGTAGGCA
>NC_090886.1:54745999-54758499 GCF_036669925.1 Montipora capricornis
TGGCCTTAACTTGTACAAGGGTTGCCACAGGTCAGGAAAATGGTCCTTGAAAAATTCTTCAAGTTCATGGAAAGGTCACGGAGTTTTATTTAGAGTCAGGAAAAATTGACCTTTTTTAAGAAAAGTCAGGGAAAATTGAGTTGAAAGTGTTTAAACCTGTTTATGCGTTCACAACGAATTTGAGAAACCGGAATTCATCAATTGTTTCTAAATCTATAAAATCACGACGTTTCGTTATTGTTTGCCCTGGGGACTAGTAATTATCAATTTCTTGAGGTGGTGTGGACATTTTTTTTCTCTTTTTGACGGTAGAGCCGAGCTTGTCCCTCGGCGCGGGTATTTGATATACCGTTATGATATTTCACAACTCTCTTCAGCGCTAGTCTAGTGCTATTAGCCTGCGAGCAGGCCCTCCGAGGGACTGGGGTTGGGGGTAGAATGAGGGCCTGCCCGCATGGCTTTGTATTTTGAATGTCGCGTCCAAATTTTGGACGCAAAATACTGATTGGCTGAAATTAAATTACCTCGTGACGTCACCATTGACAAGCTCCGACAACAAGAAAGCCTCTTCAGGTGGTCAGAAATGCGTCTGAGAAAATTGTAGAATGTTGCAATTTACCATAACTTTACATAATTAAAGGTCGGGCAACGCGATGCAATGGCCTCTCTACTGGAAGGAAGGAAGTTCTATCTCTGTTATCCACAGAATTCGAGAAAAGTCTTATTTCCCAACTGTTTTTCGTAGCGGCCAAAATACGAGGGCGACTTCATGTCACCGTGGCTGCCTCTGTTGCTGATTTAACGATAGAGGAACTCTACACGATTTTAGCAAGTATTAGGCTAAGCCGAAAAGGCGGCTCCACAAATGATTGCTCGATCTCCTCGTAACTCCGCAATACTCCGATACACTTGAAAACAAAATATTCCAATTTTCAAATTATTGAATTAGTAAAATACATATCTATAACCACAATTGAAATAAAATGGTGTAGGTATTAGAATATCTGTCTAGTATTAAAGTGTGATGTAGCAGTTGTAATGTCTGTATTTCATTAAAATAAATTTAAAAAGATAATTCCGCTTCGCTTTACCGAAATTTGGCAGCAGTTGTGGTCGACGAGTCTCACACAGTGGAGATGCGGTCAGGGAAAACGAATGTCTCTATTACGATTCCCGTCGTTTGAAGTTTGTGTGCTAAATTTTTCCCTGACGAACGAAACACTTTTTCCGCGGAAGGGACTTCGACGAATTACCGTACTGAATATTCAGCTACGCTTTACAGCATCAGCAATAGTTGTTAGGCTTTTCTGGCGAAGGCTTCCTTCCTTTACAGTTTTTTTTAGTTTCTGCCTCGGGCAAATTAAAATACACAACGCATGGGTTTCTGTTTTCTGTGTTTTTTACTGGGTTGCCTATGGGCAAACCCAGTCGAGGTCTGCGTTTAGTTTGTTTGTTTTCTTTTTTTCTTTTTTTTTTTTTTTTTTTTTTTTTTTTTTTTTTTCCGTGTCGGTAAAAGTCTTGCCTGTCACTCCCCTGGTAAGTGGTGTCTTTGTGTATAGAGCCTTCTGCGCGTATTTTCTTAGGATCGAGAGGGTAGTGGAACTGCGTAGATTTCTCAGGTGGACACAGTAGAATCATTAACTTAGCGTGCAATGGCGTCGAAAGTCATGCAACGCGAATGGCGTTTTAGTGGATCCTTAAACAAAATATACCCTTATGGAGCTCAATAATGGAAAGTCAGTTGGATAAACTAGGCATGAATCTCAAAAGCGACGAGTACTGGACTTCGACAATCTATCGCCCGTCGAGACGAAATCAAAGTGAGCAGTATTTAACTGAAGTACATTGTAATTTGACACAATTTAGTTTCTTGTCTTCAAGCTCGCAATGAAATAGTAAGTGGTTTTCGCCTCTAAGTTCAAATATGTTGTTTGTTTCAATAAAATTTTCGCTGCAAAAGGATTCTGTGGTATTTTCTGCCTTTGTGATTTATAATATCATGTTGTGTATTGAATTTTCGAGCTTAAGGTTCAAATGTGATATGGGAGAAGTTTTTTAGTATTGCTCTGTAAGCAGGAAGGGTTCACAGGCCTGTTGGAAGCGTGCTTGAGTTTCAACAAAATGAGCCCCAAAATCAATGAAAACTTGTGACGCAGATGAATAATAAAGTAGCTGCTATTTCCAAAATGATGGAATTACCTGGTGATAAATAACGTCGTACGCGTCTTGGAGAGTAAATTTTGACTTTGCATAAACAAGAGTTGGGCGATTGTGATCTTTGTTTTGACTTCGCTCATTTCATTGTCAAACTTTATAACACTTAACAGAAAAAGAAACTTACAAAAACCCGGTATCTTGCCATCATTTGACACAGATGCTTCACTGTTTTGCGAGTAAACATGCCGCGGTAACTTAATCACGGCGACCTCTGAATTCCGGCCATGTCACTTTCGATTTTGCAATTTACTTGAACGTAGCAAAAATCTCCCAAAATGTTTGTCGCTGATCGTAACTTTTTATATTCTATATTCACGGTTCAAAATTAATGTTGTTTTCATGTCGTAAATATTTTATTCTCGATCGACCGTCCGGGAAACTTCCGTCTGCTCTTTCTGAAAACTATGTATCTGAAAACTGTGTATCTGGACTCTTAGTTTCTCTTGAGATCGCATATTTAATTTAGTTTCCCTTGACAGTGGCGCCAAGATGTCGCCGAAACGTCGGACGCTTTTATCGCTAGTTTTTGCCAGTATATGTTTATTTGCTTTTTCATCAATATTTGTTTTGCATAAAGCAAGCTAACAGAATCTGTACCTTGCTGAGTTCGCATTTGTTAGCGTTAATAGTATTTTCGGTCAGATGTTTCTGTTTTTTATGAGGGGTTTATTGTTTTGGTCTCCCATCCTATACAAACCCCGCCAAACAGGGCTTGACTTCAGTGAAGTTTAGTATTAAAAAGTTTTCGGATGCTCATAGGGCACACTTGTGGTGAAAAGAAGTTGTGAGGGAACTTGAAAATTATCAACATGTCAGCCCAGAAGCCAATGTTTCTCGCTTCTCTTTTATTTGTTATTCTTCAGAGACTGGAATGCTGTATTTCAATACCACACAATTCAGTGCCTTCTGATTTTCTGTAGCACGTACCACAGGCAAGCCAGTGTATGCTTCACGGAAGCATCTAGTTTTTCAATGTTTACTTCTGGTGCGCGCTGATTGGCTAATCTTTGACAGCTCTCTCAGCGTGACATCAGGAGGCGGCATTCAAAATTCAAAGGGATGCGTGCAGGCTCTCCTTCTCTCCCACCGAAGAGAGAGAGCCTGCTCGCAGGCTAAGTGCTATGGTCATAAAGATCTGAAAGATTTTGCAATCCTCTTTTAAACGTTTTGTTAGTGAGCGAGATTACTGAAACATTCGATTATCCCTTGATATAAGAACCGGCCCCTAAAAGTCGTTTTGTAATGGGTCTTGGAGTTCACACACAACAGTAAAACGTCCGGCGCATGTGAACTTCCTCCTCGCTGAAAAACTCAGAATGCTTAATTTCCTACTTCATTACAGGCCATTGGTATTGGCCGGAAGCGTTGTAGTTGGATTTTTGCGCATGGTTTGACCGCTATGTGCTGGGGCAGTTAACAGTTTATTAATTAACATTGTTTCACTGAGGTGATTCTAAGGAGTGTATAAAACCTTAATAGAGAATAATAATAAAAGGAAGTTGTGGTTTGCGATTCCTTTCATGGTTTACTCCTTAAATGCAGGAAATCGGAATACATTCTATTCAACTATTACTTGCTGTAGGAAAAGAACATTTACATTGATACTGGCAACCAAAGAAACTGAGAACGCTAAGAGCACTATTCAGAAAGTTGTTCCGATTAAGTTTAGTTTAGTTTATTGAGATTCGTCACCAGAAAATATATACATTATCCTAACAGTACCATGGCTTGACCGGAGAGACGAACAGGGCGGAGCCCCAATTGCGACGTATCCCCTAGGCGCAAAAAGAATTGGACTTTACATAGTAGAATTAAATAATTATACAATAGATTAAGAAAGAAAAAAAAGTATGCAAAATAATTGACAAATCATGGCGGACTATAAGTTTGTAGCAGATCTCTAAAGTGATCGTAAAGATGGACTCTGAACCACAAGAGATCCTGGCTAGACTTGAGTATATTAGGTAAGCTGTTCCACAACTTAACAGTCCTACGATTTTAACATCTCTTCCGATGTTAAATAATTTTACTTAGGCTACTAAATTGGAAAAAAGAAAACGTTTTTAATTTGAGTGTTGTCAGTGTTGTTCAATGAGCTTTCAAATTATTCCTGTGCAGGTTGAACTGCTTGCAATAATAAACCTTTTTACTAACAGTCTTTTTATATTCTGCTGTTTTAACTGGGTTATTTGAGAGAAAGTGTGTTCTGACCATGCCTTGTTTATTTTTGATAGATTTGAGTATACCATTAGTTATCCAAGGCTTACTAAACTGCTTCTGTTTACTTTGGGATATTAGTTTCCTTGGTGCATGTTTATTAACAATAAGCTGGAGAGTACTTATGGTCTTTGGCTGCAATGTAGATACTATTCCAGTCAATTGCTTTGATATCCTGTAGGTATAGTTCTAAATCAAATTGCCTGTAGTCTCTACAATAATCTCTTAAGTTTTTGTTTCTGTAGAGGTATGTCAACAATACAGAACGTTGGTAGATGATCTGAGATATCTATTGTAGCAATTCCAGATATCATCAACATCTACATTTACATCTACATGTTCCAGCACTCGGCAAAGTCCCTTTTTGGCTTATGGCTGTTTCAGCTTAGGTGGCCTCATATGCTGACATCACTGCCAAGCTGGCCACTTCTGCTAGAGAGAACAGGACAGCCACAACACCAGGGACTACATCCCCTACTCTTATTGAATAGTGTGTGGGTTCTTTTACGTCCCACAGGGAACTTACTCGAATGAACATAGAAGGTATTTGTGAGACGGGGCCTATGGTTTATAGTCCTTATCCGAGAAGACTTGGAAAGTCTAACCATTTGCAGATGAAATTACAAAGGCAGCACTTTCTCCTCAGTTATTTTAAGATCCCGAGTGTTGTTTGGGCCGGGGTTCGAATCCGCGACCTCCTGCATGACAGACAGATGCTCAACCAACTGAGCCACTGGTGTGCGGTGCCTAATTCACCATACTGTATTCTGTATTCTGTATTCTGGTCTGGCCCTCTTCATTTCATGAAGTACTTTCCTCCTTTATTTGCTTACCAATAGATAAAACAAACACCTTAACTCATTTTCTGAGTCATTAAACAGCTCTTTAACTTAAACTTGACAATGGTACTTTGCACTCGGGAACACATTTGCAGTGAAAAAAAAAAAAAGAAGAAGATCTGGTACAATAAAATCCTTCAAACATAAAGAGGTAGGAGATCATTTCAGCAATTACAATCAAAATTGCAACAAGTGATTATTTATAAACTTTCATAGATTAAGGAACTGAGTGGTACTCAATAAGAACAGTTTCACAGAACCAGAGAAACAAGATTTCAGTTTTTGTCAACATTTTATTAGTTGTTGATTTCTTTTTTCCACATTTAAACGTCAGCAATTGTCACTTCAACTTCAACTCCAGGCTCAATACTGATGGATGTCTGAATGAAGACTTTGTTAAGGGAAGCAAAGCAACAACAACTTGTTCAAAAATAGTGCAATTCTAAACTTAAAGCCTGGTTTTCACCAACGACGCACAAGCACAAGCACGAGAAGTATACGCAAACGCAGCAGCTTGTTCGTTCGTAAGAGCCTTTTGTTAGAACAACAGACACTAACAACAACTAAGTGCGCTTGCATGTGTTGCTTATGCTTATGCTTGGGTCGCTAGTGAAAACCAGGCTGAACTAAAAGAGCCTAGAGCTGTCTCTCAGATGGTAGTGCATGATGTCCATTTATAATCATAAATGAGTTTTCATAAATTTGGGTAAACATCATCACAGAGACAACATGTATCAAATCTTATGGAAGCAGCACTGCAACATTTTAAATACGACATCACAATAATGAACTTTGTAGGAGTGTCAACTTCAGTATTGGGGCACTAACTGGGACACTGCATATCAGTAGATATCAACTCAAATCACATGTTGGTTTTTGAGATAAGAGGAAAGCAGGAGTGATTGGTTAAAAAATATTCACGAAGCAAAGAAGAGAACCAACAAACTCAACCCACATGACAACAAGTCTGGGAATCAAAACCAAGCAGCATTGGTGGGAGTCAAGTGTTCGCACAAATATTCACATGCAGCATACCCAAATGGAATCTGAAGAGTCAATATCGGGTTAAGGTCAACAGGCAACTATAATATTATGATTCCATAACTTGACTTCTCATATGCATGTTCTAACTCAGATTTTGTCACTACAGAATGTTTCTTCTCTTAAACACTGGACCTCTGGCAGTGAAACATTAATTTTAATTTTGCCATGTTGGGAAAATTTCAGGCATTGTCTAAATAAATCTGATGAATGTTTTAAAGGATACAATCTGCTTAACAATCTCTGATGGACTGTGGAGATCAATCAGCCTCTTGTGGATCCTCATCTCAAACCTATCCCAGGTTTTTGAACCTTCACCACAGGGTGTCTTTCTGGTGGTAATTTGCAAGCGCTTTGTTGGCATTCTTACAGGACCCTTTACTTTCAGCTTCTTTTCCTTCGCTCCTTTAATAAGATCAGCACACACTAAGCAGAGGTAAACAAAAAAAAAGGTTAAGTCACTTTATTTAACGTCGGTAGTTCCTTCTGCTACGAGGCAGGTATCAATGGAAGCTGACGCCCTTTACCCCCTCCCTCTGTCAGTGCTCCATTTTACAAGTATTTAAAGTTATAACTACACAGATCAGAGGAAAGTCGAAACAGACGTTGAAGTCACAAAGGATCGAAGCGGGAACCTCTTGCAACTGAGCTATGCCTGCTCCTATGAAATAAAGTAAACAAGGAAGTGCACAAGTCAGCACAACCAGCAACCAGTCATATGATCGCATCACCACCATCGGGAAGTCGATGCATTACTTATTATGTCCTGTAAATGTGAAAAGTTACAAGTGATGTTCCTGCTGAAAAATCCCATGGACAGAGTGTACCAGTACCAGAAAATTTGAAAAAATAAATTATTCAAACCATTTTCTCTTTAGAAATTTACTTTGTTGAAAAAAAGATGTAATTTATTCTGAGAAATATGACAGACTTCCGTAAAACAGAAAGCAGTGTGGATCTATGCCTGCTGAATGAGGATGAAGATGTTTGCAACCCTTGTTGCTCTAACTCACCCTTCTCTAAGCTTTTGACATTGCGACTTGTGAGTGTGATGCGGATCCTGTGGATAGGAGCCTCTTCTTCTGGAGCAGCGCCTTTTTCCTTATAGTGAGCCTAACCAGAGGGACAACACAATAAGGATATTAAACTTATCATTGTGATTCACTCAGACTCTCCAACACTTCCGAAAATGTAACAAGATTTTCCAACTTCATTTCCACTAACTCAACTGCAAACTGAAATGAGACATTTTAGCACTTTCTGATACAGCTTGACTCAAACTCGACATTATCTGCCGTTTAATTGAACATTTTCGTCAAAATTGAAATATTATTGAATTGTTGCTGTTAATGTGTTTTCATTGACTGCTTGCAGTGAGACTAATAGATTTTACTCTAAGGCCAGACGACTTTACTAATTGGGTGCAGTTCAGGAGTTCATGGAATAACAGCAAGTCATCTGGACTTGTGATTTAAGAGTGAGAAAATGCACAAGATCGTAGGCTTTGGTTCGTAGACGACGCGTGGGATCAGAAGAGGGAACGAAGTGTCCCAAAAACCTGTCAAATCACTCAGGACAACGTAGAAAATAGGTGAGTGAACTTTATTTATCTGGCTGTCCATAAAAAGAATTTTTGAAAAGAAACATCGCGATTTGAAGCTTTTATGGAGCAGTTTCCTGATTAGTTGAATCGGCCGTTACAACTGTCTCAAAATAAAGTGATGTCACACGCTCTCACATCCTTAGGGTTGTCTGCCTTTGGTGTCCATAATATTAAGGCCCCGTCCACACGTAACTGGATATTTTTGGAATTCGCAACTTTTTCTTTCCGTCCAAAGGTATCGGGCGAATTCGCTGGCAAATCGGGAACTTTTTGAATACGCTCTCCAGAGTGGATATCTTTTAATCTGATATGAATCCGGAACCGTGTGAACACCAAATCCGGATATTGAAGTAACAAGATCAACCCCAGTTCCTTACCATGAAATCAATTCTCAAGATGGCTGCCGAGAGCTGCATGGTGCCAGCTCTGTTACCTTGAGGAGTCCTGGGCACTAGCGTGTGGACGGGAAAATTTCGATTTGAGGATAGGCTACGTGTGGATGGAAATATATTTAGTACTAGAAAGAAAAAGTTGTGGATTCAAAAAGAGGATTTGACTGTATTTTCGAAGAATTTAAATTTCGTGGCTGGTATGACGCGGCGTTTCGTCTCGGCCAAGAGACTCATCAGATACTTTTCGAATTCCAGCAAACTCGTTGAGCATCGCGCTCAAAGTCCCGTTCGCGAAGTCAAGATGTTAGCAGTCTGGCCTTCTATCACAGAAGGATTCCCAACCGCAAAGTTCACGAGTTATATGCAATAAAAAATTGTCAAGTACTTGTTGTACTTGTCAAGTACTTATTTTCATAGAGGTTTTTCCCAAAGCGCTAGCTAATATTAACACATCATTCACAATCTTCTCGTTGGCTAAAGAACGCCTTTCCTACATGTACTGATGAAGATAAAAACTATTTTCTTTCTTCAGAGGCATTCAGGAAAAGGCAAAATTAAGCTTTTACTACTGTCATTGTCATTGGTACCTTCTCATGTTCGTTTTACTCAATATAGAGTTTAATTTAAGAGAAGTCCGTACTTAGCTGAGTACATCACAAACAAAGTTGTCTTTACTTGAAGATTTCAACATACCATACTGAAACTTGGCCGACTTATTCACGACGAACAGAGGTGAGCCACACGCTTGCGAAGCAAAATGGCGGAGAGAGAGAGAAAAGGGCACGTGGTGCCTTTTTATGGAAGATTAACCCGAAGGGTACACTGGGAAATACTCATAGAAATTTCAAAAATGGCGGAAAAGTTTTTGTTGGTTTTGCCAAGTTGTTTCTGTTTTTTACGATGATTTTATGAGGTATGTCTCGCAGTGTCAAAGATTTGAGGGAAATTATAAATGTATCTCGTTTGTCGTATCGGGATGACGAGGAAGAGGACGAGTTATGCTCCGCTTCCAATTCAACGCAAGATTTTGGTGGTATTCCACTTGAGGCCTCACAACCTACTCTACCAAAGAGAAGCAAGGATTTAACGCCTTTGTGTACGAAAGGAAAACACGTCAGCCCACCAGTTAGCGCTGGATCTGCGGAAAGACAGTCTCCCTTGCCACCAATAGGGCTCACACACAGTATTTCCTCAAATAGCAGCCCTTCTTCTTCTGGGAGAAATTCACCAGCTGCAAATCACCTCACAATGAATGGAGACCGAGTGATTCCAGCTTGCAAGAAAGATGTTAAACCATCGAAGACTAATTTTGACAATATTCTGCATTACATGGACTCTACTGTTGTAGGAGACTGGCTAACGAAGGCAAATGATGCATTAAAACAACTATCATCTTGGCTTCATCATGATGACAACTTTGTTCAGTTTGCACATTTTTGGTTGTCAAAAATGCCCACTTCCAAACAAAGACAGCTTATAGATATGGAATTCTCAATTTTTATGGACGAGTTGGGCTTTGCATTCGATGCTGGTCTAAAAGAGGGATCTGTTACTCGCACAGACATTGACACTTTTGCACATGCATTGATCTGGGAATACCCAGAGAAATTGAATTCCTCTGAAACTAGGGATTACTTCCTCAATATTCTACTCTGTTTATGTTCAGGGAAGAGGAATAATTATCATGCTCTACTATCAGACGTCCAATGCTCAACCTTGATAAAACAATTTGTTCAAATCATCTTAGCAACAAGAGCATTTGCAATTGTTAATATTTGCTCTGGAGTGTTGGAGTTTTACAAAGCAGCACTTCCAAAAAGTTCTAAAACGGAGTCAATGTGCAATTCTCTTGTCAGCCAAAGTCTTGTTGCCATAGCTACTGAATTTGCTTTTCAAACTGTACAGAAAGAGCTTCCAGATGTTTTTGATTTTTTAATAAGAACTTATTCCCTTCAGTATCAGACTATGAAGGACAGTGAAGGAAAAAGTCTCATTTTTACTGCTGTTCACAGTGGCAAGGAAGTCATGCTTGCTCATCTTTTGAAGGTGAAACTAGACGTTTTTAAAGGAAAAAGGTTACTTTATGGGGTGTGTAGTTTAGTGGATATTGCTTGTGGGCCGCAACCCATACTATCACCGGGTTCGAAACCCAGTAATATTGTGTTCTCCGAAAGTTCACTCAGCTTTCCATCCATTTGAGGTCAATAAAATAAGTATCAGTATTACTGGGGACAAGTTGTTCATGCTGTGGGATTGGAATAGCACCCACCCTTGCCATAATAACAGGAGAAGCTATTGAAAAAGGAGGCTTTGGGTTACCTTCGACTGCAGTCGGCCTCTTGTCTTGGTCTTGCGTTGTCTAAATTAAGGCTTACATTAATTTAAGGCTTGTATACAGAAGGGTCACACATGTCTAGTGTTGGTACAAACTACAGCTTCTTCTGTTGTTAAAGAGGGAAAGAAAAAAAGAAACTGTATTGAAAACCTGATTAAATACTGGTTGTACTTTGTACCATTACAGTGTTATTTTGTGGGGGTACTAACATTCCTGCACAATTTAGTTGCCAGCTTTATTTTTGCAAAAACACATTCTGTCCATAAATTTGGTATATCTGATGGTGATTTTTACAAAACGAAATCTTGCTGACAGTTTCTTTCTGTGTTCATTATTTAACTCTTCAGATGAACCCAAGAATGGATGTTAATGAAAAAGTACCATCTGGCAACACTGCTCTCCATGCTGCAGTAAATATTGGAAGTGTAAGCATGGTTAAATTATTAATCAATGCAGGAGCAAACGTCAATGCTTGGAACGCCGAATGCGAGGGTGCGACACCTCTCCACCTTGCTGTTATGGGAGGTCAGTTCCTTTTCTGTCCATTGTACTCTCATTCAAATTATCAGAGGGTAGTGTCCACAGATAATGCATGTCAGGAGAGGCAGTAGAGGTGAAGGTGTCATTTGGAAAACAATAGGGCTCAAGACAAAATTGCAGTCACCTTTCCATGCAGTTATAATTAAATTGTGTTGGAGCTTTAAAGTTAAGCCTTTTAATTGAGACACTGATCAGGATTTAATTTACCAACTAATGAAAGATGAGACAATCCAGCTACAGGATAAAAAGGATTTCAATTTTAAAAGTTATAGCATTAGACAAAAACAATTTTTTTTATATATACTTCAAACTGCATCATAAAACCAATACAATGTTCTTAGGGTCGCTTTTTGTGAAAGGGTCAATCGCCTACCAGAGCTACCCTGGGCGAGCCAATTTTTCCTACATTTCCTTATAAAACATGGCAAACCATTTACATGGGGAAAAATAGTTGGTTTGGCTAAAAGGGTGACCCGTCTAGCTGGGTCACCCTTTTTCAACGGTAGGGTCACCCTCCTAGGCAGGATAGCATTTTTCCATGCTAACACTTTGGCTCTTCTAGCTGGCTCAACTCGCTGAAGGCAAGATAACAAGAGCATGCATGAACATGCTGTCTTCCCAGTCTTCTTTTGATCAAAACTGAGGCTGGCAGCTCTTGACTCAGGCAAAAGGGTCAATGCTTTTCTCATATAAACACACACTTTTAAAGTTTACTTGGCTTAGAGGGTGATGCTCTTACCCAAGACAACTTTTCTCCATATAAACAGGGCCTTAGTCTTTCTATTTTTTTCTTTTCACACTTTTGTTGATGGTTGGCTTAACTGGCAAGAGGTAAGGTTAAATCAAATAAGTTTCATTGATTTTTGGCAAAAAAACAAATTTCAGCTTTCTGTACCGGTAATTGCCTTAACCCTTTTAGTCCTGCGAGTGAAACTTGTAGATTTTATTCTGTCTAATGCCAGACAATTTTATTCGTCAATGGGGGGCCATTCATGGATGAATCTGTTGAAGAAGTTAAAATTTCTTAAATGATGTAAACAAACCTCATACATTGAACGTCTTGTTGAGATTATAAACTATTTAACCCATTGACTCCTGGAAGTGAGACGCAAAAGATTTTACTCTGTCTAATGCCAGATGATTTTACTTATCCCCTGCATTAAACAAATCAGTCTGTTATTTTGTAGGAAACAGTGAAATGGTGTCAGCCTTGTTAGAAGCTGGATGTGATACAAATGTCAAGATGGGAATCCCTGCTACTATAACACCACTGAGTTTAGCTAAAGAATTGGAACTAGAAGATATCATCCATCTGT
>NC_090886.1:54763499-54778499 GCF_036669925.1 Montipora capricornis
CTCACCAAAATAGAAGACTTTATAACAGACTAAATCCCTAAGAAAGCGAGTGTCACGAGACGTGATGAAAGCGCTAAGGAAGGTTAAGTGTGATGACAATCGAACATTTCCTTTGCGACTTCAAGCGTTTTCAGGAATCAGCCTTATTTGTACGCGCTCACATTTATGACGCGCAATGTGTTTCAAAATTCACACTTTTTCTCAGTTGAGCTGTTAAAATGAACACATCTTGTGTGAAATGAGAACAAAATGTATTGAAATGCAGATACTGTAGTTGTGAAAAATACGTGTTCATGGTCAATCACGTACATCATTGTACAATTGAAGTTGTAAGACATACTGACATCTTTGGGAATCAGCGTGAAATACATTTAACAACGATTGCAACTTAACATAAGGAGTAAGGCTTCTTTACGCAATTGCTAAAACTGCGTTCAAACTTGCGAGCATCATAGCTTCACTGAAAATGTATGTAGAGCACATACGAAACTTCAAGTCATAATCAAAATGAACAAGTTCAATATGTTTATCACTGCTGTTTGTGTCTTATTTTTGATAAGGAGCGTTTTGTCCGACCCCCGTTGCCCCACCTCAGAGAAAAGAATGCCTGCATACTCACTTTGTGGTTGGAGGTAGTTTTTGGGCAAAGCAATCCATCAAGTACTCCATTACGTCTGCACTGTTCCACTCCTTTTTCAATTCAACTGCACTTAAGATGCGCCCCTGGTGGTTAAGTTGTTGCAAATGCAGGGTACTTACAGAGAAAGTTAATAAAAGAACAAAACACGTCTTAAGGACTGAAAGGGACGTTTTGGGTAGGTTAATGAAGTAATAACATGTTGAGCACATAAGCTACCGCATGCCAAATTAGATAATCGGATAACTCCGTACTTCCGTGGCAGCTATTCTATTGGCCGTAGAGGTCCCCAGGGAAATTCTCAAGACCTTTTATACGCCATTGCATCCAAATTTCTCAATTCTCTCAAGTCTACTGACTCAACAATGTCTGCAAATTTCCCCACCCTCCTCCCCTTCGGTAGTGAAGAAAAGTAAACGAAGATCGAAGACCCCGAAAAACGAAAACGAAGATCCCGAAACACGAAAACGATATTTCAGATTTTTGGGAAATCATCGTGCGAAAATGAACTTTGAACCCGTCCACACGTATCCGTGTTCGTTTGAAAACGCAATGTCTTTCTGTTTTCAAAAAAATTCCCGTCCGCACGTAGCGTTTTCGCATCGTTTTCGCCCGTCCACATGTATACGATGAATCGATTTGAAAACGAGTGAGAGATACTTTCAGCACGAGAAGATAAAATTCGTATCCCCAAGCGGCCATGTAATGTTCTGTTTATTACGTAGATATTTACTCATTTTCGAAATGATGGAAAAGTGGTGAGCAACCGCTAAAACACACATGTTTTGTAACATGAAACAAGATATGAAAGTTATGAAAAATGTAAAATTTGCAATAAAATCTTAATGTAGTAGCGAAGAATTATATTAAAGCACAAAAGTATCTTACAATCAAGAGGAAGCTCTCGTTTTATTAGCTACTCGTGTTCGTTACCATGACGACACCTATATTCTAACATGTGAAAGATAAAAATGATATGTTCACTGCGCGCGGTGAAGATATGACTTTTAGTAAAAAGAGAAATCAGGGTATTTCATCAGTATCTATATAATAAAATGAATTTCACGCTGATGCCCAAAGATTTCAGTATATCTCCATTTCAATACATTTTGTTCTTGATGAAATGGTATATGAAATGAATCATATATGAACTGCGGATATGAAATCAAGTGAAGCTATGATCTTCGCAGTTATGAGCGCAATTTTTACAATTGCGTAGAGAAGCCTGAAAAATTCAGGACTTAAACGGGGTTCAATTCTCTACGCAATTGTAAAAATTGCGTTCATAACTGCGAAGATCATAGCTTCACTTGATTTCATTTCCGCAGTTCATATATGATTCATTTCATATACCATTTCATCATTGATTCATTTCTCACGGGACCATTAGAACCCACAAATGACCAGCTCCCAACGTCAGTGGCGTCATAGCTCAGTTGGTTAGAGCGTCGCACCGGAATCGCGAGGTCACGGGCTCAAACCCCGTTGAAGTCCTGAATTTTTCAGGCTTCTCTACGCAATTGTAATAATTGCGAAGATCATAGCTTCACTTGACATTTTGTTCTTCTTACATGGAATGCCCCCTGCAGGGCAGACCACGTTATAAAATGGGAACCGTTTGTCTTTCCTCGTATCCACAAATCTTAATGTTCGTAGCTACAATTGTAGTTCCTGTAAGGTCTGTTAAGTGTTAATTTATAGAAAATATAACGGCATATTTTAGTGTTCTCATGTTAATTTTACGTCATCCAAATGCCATGGTCATTGTCACTTTTCAGGCTCTCTTGGTTACTTTCCCGAAATCCCGAATTTCTATTGTCGATCGCCTGGTTTCACTAAAGGTTAAGTGTTGATGTCCATTTTAGCCATGAGTACCTGTTACAGCTTTCATGCCGTCGTTGTAATCGGTTCCATGGAAAGGTATTCGGTGTTTGTGGGGGTTTTTATCGTTCACACAACGTGTCAAAACTACCGTAGTCCTAATGGCACCGAATGATGCCCCGAAAATTCAGTTTGTAATCCCATTTCAATTGGATAGAGTCTTCATATTAATTGACTGGTAAAATATTTCAAATTTTCAAAATTAGAAAAACAAATTATTTTCGTAAATTCGCGCAATTATTGAGACCAAAACAAGATACATTCTTAAGGTTACCGTGTACCTTCAGGGCTGTCTAGTGAAACGGATGTAGCGCTTTCCGATTACGACGCAGATATCCCAACTCAATCCCAACCCTTCTATTAATGTGATTGCTGGAATATTTCATTTACTAGTCGTGGGAAAAATATTTCGAATTGTAAAATTCCCCAAAACTGATTTGTTTGAAATCAGTTTATCTAGCCACTGTCAAAATTTGATTGCATCAAGCAAAGCCTCTTTGAGTTGTAATCTTTACATTGTTATCTTCAAGGCAAAAATTAATGTAGCACAGTAAAGAAATGCCTTTTCTATCAGACGAACGGCTGACTTCGCTTGTCCAAAAGGGACAAAATATCAAGATTTGTACGTATATAGCAAGTTGTAAATATCTATATCAAGATCGATATTTATGTACTAAGATTTCATAATCAAGATTTACAAATATAAATCAAGATTTCTAAATACAAATCAAGATTTACAAACAGAAGTCAAGACTTCTAAATACACACAACAAGATTTCTAAATACGAGTCAAGAGTTACGAATACACATCACATGGGCGTCTGGAAAAGCCTGAATCCGAAACCGGATTTCTGGTTGAAAGCAGAACTAGACCGCGTGGTGTCCCAAGATGTCATTACCCCTGTAACAACGCCTACTCGTTGGGTCAGTTCCTTTGTCGTGGTCCCCAAGAAAGACCGACTTCGGTTGGTACCGGAAGCGCATGCCCTTTGGGATTCGGCCAGCCCCATCAGTCCACAGAAACCCGGTATGTACAAATCGAGAAAGAGCTACTGGCCATTGTCTTTGCGTTCGAAGAGTAGACACATACATACATACATGGTACAGATGTAGTCACAGTCGAGACAGATCACAAAGACCGTCAAACCCCTGGGGGCAATTGTTCGTAAAGCACGCAAAGCAGCACCACAACGGCTTCAGCGAATGTTGCTCCGTCTCCAAAGATACAGCCTAGAAATAAATGTTTCTCAAGGACATCCTCAGCAGGGCTTTCACACCGGAAGTTAACGTGCCTGCGTTTATACAGGAGCTTGAGGAAAGTAAGTCCGCACTTCCAGTTACTGAAGCTCGATGGCGCCAGATAAAACAGGCTTCAGCAAATGACCCTGTTTTCCAGGAATTGCGTGTGGTAATAGAGCGTGGCCTTCGAAAAGAAAGCCGTCCCTTAATGCCTATATCCTTACTTCGATGTACGAGATGAACTCACGTTTGAAGATGAACTACATGCTATTTAAAGGGCATCAGTGAACTGGTCCTACCAGCCTCTATTCGCGAGGAACTAATGGTCGTGACTCACGCATCCCACATTCGTGTCGAAGCATTGCATCTGGTTTACATGTACGTCGCGCAATACTGCTGGCTAAAAAGCATTTATATCATATATAAAAGCAAAATATTTAAAAAGGAAGAAAATTATGTATAATGCTAATCTTTAATAATACGCCTATCACACAATAATGTCAATATAAGTATTTTGGAAAAAATAAAGTGTCACTAATCACTGTTAAGCAGAGTGAGGGAACGGATTTTACATTTGAAAGGCTGTAGGGACTCAGTTAGGCGAAGATGTTCACGTAGACTATAACAAGTCTTTGCACCATTGTAACTAAAGCTCTTTTTTAGCGATTCTGTTTGATGGCGGGGAAGCACAAATTTGGAGTTTGCAACCCGCAGGTTAGACTCGGTCGAGCTCCCTACAGTACACCGCGCACCGGTGGCTCAGTTGGTTGGGCACCGGGCTGTCACACGGGAGGTCGTGAGTTCAAATCCGGCCGGACCAACACTCAGGGTCTTTAAATAACTGAGGAGAAAGTGTTGCCTTTGTAATTACATCTGCAAATGGTTAGACTCTCTAGTCTTCTCGGATAAGGACGATAAGCCGGAGGTCCCGTCTCACAACCCTTCAATGTTCACAATCCTGTGGGACGTAAAAGAACCCGCACACTTGTCGTAAAGAGTAGGGCATGTAGTTCCCGGTGTTGCGGTCTGTCTTCTGCGGTGTATCCTGGTGGTTAACCTCGCAGGGGACCTATGTCCTATTGTTACTCCACCATGTATGTATTCATACTCAATCAGTAAATAATACAATAGCTCCTTGTATGTATTCATACTCAATCAGTAAATAATAAAATAGCTCCTTGTTCGGTGCAATGTTGTGTTTTACTTTATTCATGACCATTGCCTTACGCTTTAATTTTCTTTTCTCTAGTTTCTTCCAATTCAACAGCCACACTACAGTTACTCCACATACCACGTTCGCTCTACAACACTGCTGCTGCAATAGACCATATTCGTATTCTCAGTATTGGACTGGAACTAGCTTGCAATGGAGGCTAATGCGGGGGAATATATTGAAAAGTATTTGCATTTGAAAAGATTCCCCCGCATTAGCCTCCATTGCAAGCTAGCTCCAGTCCAATACCGAGAATACGAATATGCTCTATTAGGAATCTGGAGCAACGACGATGAAGACTGGAACCAGAACGCTAAAAGTTTAATGAGCAAAAACGATAGTAGAGCAATGGACGGAAACCAGAAGTTGCCACTTCGCATGCTAGGAGAGTAGTCCCTGCCAGATTGCTAAACTAATCATCTCTTAGAGAGGAAAGCTAATTAACAATATAAATGCGGTAGGATCAAGGCAAGCTAAGAAAGAAAACAATTCACTTCCGGTTGCCATTGGTGGCTCAAAAACACCCCTTGCTTAAGCTCCCTACTAAATGTCTCTGTAACCACTTCACACAGGTTTTGCATTTTGGCAAAATACTTTGCCGTTGTCTTGAAAACAACATAAAATGGACAACATAAGATTTAGTAATCTGTGTTCTATCGTACAAACAGCTTGACCTCATGGTGTGCTTTCCCACACGATTGATCAGGAGAAAACCTTGATTTTTCTGCTTCGATTTTATAGGATTCCCTTAGCAAAAAAACTACAGCTGAAACATGCTGGCCTTAACGTATATTCCTTGAACTTTTTTCGGTAAGAGGTATATCTCTTTCCTTGATGTCTGTAATACTGCAAATTTTTCTGCCGGAAGTAGCTGTAACGCACTACACTTGTCACTTACTAAAACACATCAAAATGAAGTTTTTTTATTTAATCTTAAAAAAACAAACAAAGACTTAACATTTCTAAGACCTTGGGCCCTCAAAAATATCTCACAATATATTATTATAGTTTTTTGGTTACTACCATTTCATGATTTGATGAGCAAGGATGGCACAGTGGTGACAGCACTCACCTCTCATCAATGCGGCCTGGATTTGATTTCCCTTAATGTCAGGGGATTGGGAAACAATGCCAAAAGAAAAGAGGTGTTTAACTGGCTGAGAGTAAAAAAGAAATCTATTTATATGCTGCAAGAGGTCCATTGTTCTCAAGAAACTACTGATAAATGGACTTGTGAGTGGGGTTATAAAGCGCTCTTCAGCTGCTGCAGCAGCAACAAAGCAGGGGTTGGTATTCTTTTCAACAATAACTTCAATTGTCAGATCCACAAGGTTTTCTCGGATCCGAATGGTCGCTTTTTAATATGTGATATCGTTGCTGATAGCAAGCGTCTGACTGTGGCTAACATCTACGCTCCGAATGAAGACGATCCAAACTTCTTTCAGGTTTTCTTCGATCATTTATCAAACTTTAAATGTGAGGAAATTATAATTGGTGGGGACTTTAACTTAGTTCTTGAAGTTGAAAAGGATAAGAGGGGTGGCCTTGCCAGAACACACAAGAATGCCTTAAAAGTGATTCAAGACTTCTCTGAAAATCTTGGTTTGATTGATATTTGGAGACTTTTCAACCCGGAGACCAAGAGATATACTTGGCGACAAAACCAACCAGTCATACACTGTCGACTTGATTTTTTTCTAGTCAGTGAATCATCCTTATGTGATGTGACCCATGCAAATATTCTTCCTGGCTTCAAAACGGATCATTCGATGATTACTCTTAATGTAGCTTTACACTCGAACCCTAGAGGCAAAGGTTTTTGGAAATTGAACACGTCTCTTCTAAGCGAAATGAGATATGTCCAAGAAATTAAAACAGTAATTGAAAACACTGTGAACCAATACAAAGAAGACATCTCGGTGAACCCTGCCCTACTCTGGGAGATGATCAAATTAAAGGTGCGAGAGAAATCAATATCCTATGCTGCATACAAAAACGTGACAACAAGAAAACGCGAAGAAATGTTGGAACGCGAAATCGCTTTTTTAGAGAAACATATAGACAATTCAAGCAATGGTAACCCCTCATACCATATTGTTGCAGAAAGAATTTTTACCTTAAAGAAAGAACTGGAAAACATCTTTGAGTATCGGACCAAAGGTGCAATTATTAGGTCAAAGTCGCAATGGTACAACGAGGGCGAAAGGAACTCTGCATACTTTCTAAATCTTGAAAAAAGGCACTGTAAACAAGGAACAATTAGTCAATTAAAAATTAATGACACTGATTTCGTCACCACAGATAGAGATATCTTATCTGAATGTACCGCTTTCTAAAAAAACATTTATACGTCAAAAAACCCGACAGCCTCCAGTCCACATTCTTCTCTGAAGTGAACTCCACTTCTTTGTCGAATGAAGAACAAATTTTATGTGAAGGTCCCTTAACTCAAACGGAATGTCTCGAAGCCCTGAAGAAGATGGAGTCCGACAAAACGCCAGGAACAGATGGACTTCCTGCCGAATTTTATAAAGTTTTTTGGAAAGACATTTCTCCTTTTTTAATTTCGGCACTCAACTATGCTTTAGACTCTGGCTGCCTTTCAGTGACGCAAAGACGAGGGGTGATTAAACTAATTCCAAAAAAAGATGCGGAACTGTACTTCATCAAAAATTGGAGACCTATTACCCTTTTGAATACTGACTACAAAATCGCAGCAAAATCTATTGCAAACCGAATTAAACTAGTACTTCCAAACCTTATCAATCATGATCAAACAGGATTCTTGAAAGACAGATTCATAGGCGAAAATATCAGACTTATCGACTCTATTATCCAATACGCCACAGAAAAGAATATCCCGGGCCTTTTACTTTTTATTACTCGTGGATATATCCACGAGTTTTGGTGAGGTTCTTTATGCAAATGTGTCACTCCTTCGTAACCGGAAGTTCGATCTAATAAGCCAATCAGGATGGATAATCACTACACAGCTTACAAAGCTGTGACTTCCTGTTCGCGAGGTTGTGCGCCGCCATTGCTGTATGTCGCTTTTATACGTAAGTGTTTGAGCACCTTCCGCTGCATTTAGAAGCAAGAAACGGAAGAATTAAAGAAATGGCTTTCTTCGAAGGTAAAGCAAAATATTCTGAACAAGTACACATTGGTGCAATCAATTGTACACCGCCTTTCACTGACCAACGCGAAGACTTTAATACATGTAGAAATGGAATCGACAGACAGACACATGGTGAGAAGACAGTGCATGTTCATCCCCTAAGCTCACGGGGATAAATAAATTCCATTTGGAAGGTGACTGCCATTTGGAGAATAACATCGAAGCTATCAAAGTATACCAATGTTTATCAAAGCTATCCCGAAGTTTTGCAAGCTATGAGTCATCAAAGCCACATGAATACAACTTGAACAACGTCCGTGACATGGAAAACAGTGAGGCAACCAAGCAATCCATGCTTTCAGACACTAGTACTTGTGTGGTGGACCATAATGAAGAACTGATTATGTTACGAAAACTGATGAGAAATCCGTACCAATCTCCTGCTATAGAGCAAGGGCTGAGGCAGTACATGCTCCCCGGGACAGAGAACCTTCCAGGATTAATTCCTTACAAGAAAACGTCGAGCTTGTTTAGAAAGACAAGGTAATTAGAAAGTGTATGGTGCATTATTTAAATAAGGACGTACCGAGCTCGTCTGAGTTGAGAAAGTGTTTATCTCTTGCTTTTGGAAAATATTATATCTCTATACCTAGACCGCAACTCAGACGTAACAATCTTCGAGAGTAGGAGATTCTAATCGTCATTTTTATCTTATTATCCGCAGGACTGCTAAACACAAAAAAGACTTGTCACTTCTATTGTGTATTCAAGGTCAATCTGCTACTACGGATTCGACAAAATTGAACCAACAAAATGAGAATTGTTGTCTATCAAGAGAAAAGCTATTGAGATCGGGAGACACTGAATCGAACCCAGACCCTGTTGCTCATGGAACGAGTACACATACAGCATATACAATACTGAGAAATCCTTCTGTAGCACTGTTGCGGGCTCGATTAGCTGAAAAAGGATTGAAGGCAGTAGAATGTACCTCAGATGGTTCATGCTTCTTTTCTTCTGTTGCCCACCAGTTATACAATGATCCTTCCTATCACATGAATATGGATGCTGCTGGAGTTGAATCCATCAGAAACAACCATCAAAAATTTATTGGACCCATTACAGAGCAATTGTGCGTTTGTTGTCACAGCAACATACATGGTGTGATGCACGTATTGTGCAAGCAGTTTGCAATGTATTAAATGTTACTATATGTATAAATGAATCCATTGAGGGGCGGGCACCAGTAACTGTTATCAGACTGAGTCCTATAAGTGGACAACAGGGAACTACTGTGAACATTGGACATCTAGATGGAATATACTATGTTTCAGCACTTCAGTTAGATTGTTATAATGACATTATTTCAGTTTATGAAATCAGCGTTGTTACCAATGTCAAAAATAATTAATAGCATGGTAATAAACTATTAATTAACGATGGCAAAAAATTTCTACAAAGCAGTGGCAAAAAAGAGCTTATATGAGAGAATCTATCAAGCGGAAGAGACAAAATCCCTTGAAGAGTTCAGGGAAAAGAAAAACAATGCAAAACGCCAAAACAGATCTGAAAATATTGAAGCATCAAGGTAATAGGAAAAGAAAAGCAATCCAGAACATATCCGAGACCTAAAAATAAAATCATAAAACCATTTAAGGAAAGCTATGCAGAGCTCAAGGCTAAACCAAACTGAAATTTGTCAAGGTCAAGACTCTATTAGACATTCATGTCAAAAGTGATTCAGTCTTTTTTGAAATAAGATAACACATGGCCTGAATATATATGCACTTCCTGTGATCAGTTATGGTTCAGATCATCTGTTTCTAAGTATAACAGAACTGGTATCAAATATAGTGATAAATATTCGCAAGGTTTGATGGAGGAATGTATAACTGGCACAAAAAGTGTTAATATGTCTGAATGGGTCTTCTCTACTTGCTAAACCTGATGACATTAACAATATGACCTGGCAACAAAAAGCAGACCTTATTCAAAATTACCCTGTCATATGTGCAACGAACTTTGAACACGTGGTACAGCTCTTTATAGACGATGTGTTAAAGAGTAATCTTATTCCTATTTGAGAAATGCTATACTTATTTCACAGAGTTGAATTCCAGCAAAGGGGATTACCTCACATACATGCATATTTTTGGGTATCTAGTTGCATATGAGATCCCACCGTGCTGTTACACAATTATCCAACTATCAATGCTAATGCATAAAGAAAAATTGCGGTAACTTTCATATCCACGAGTAACGACAGTGGCACTTTGATTGACTTTGAAAAGGCATTTGATTCTCTCGAATGGTCCTTCATACATGACACACTAAGTTTCTACGGATTTGGTGCTTCATTGATTAACTGGGTGAAAACCCTGTATAGTAATACCGAAAGCTGTATTCTGAATAATGGATGGGCAAGTAATTTTTTTGAGATTCAACGAGGTGTTAGGCAAGGCTGCCCGCTCTCACCTTATTTATTTATCCTATCAGCAGAGGTGCTTGCCATGGCAATTAGAAAAAATACTAATATAAAGGGAATCTCTGTAAATAATGTGGAAATTAAGTTAAGTCAGTATGCCGATGACACAACACTTATATTAGACGGGTCACACGAGTCTCTTTTTTCATCCCTCGCAATGCTTGACGATTTCAGCAAAGTCTCTGGCCTCAGACTCAATGATAAGAAAACTGAAGCTCTATGGATCGGCGCAAGTGTTGGAAATGATAAAATTTTGTTATCAGGAAAAGAACTCAAATGGCCAAAAGACAAGGTTAAATCCCTAGGTCTATGGATTTCAACAGATCCCGAACTATCTGCCTCCTTAAACTACAATGAGAAACTCGAAAAAGTTAAAGAAATCCTGAGATGCTGGAAATACCGCCGACTCACATTGCTAGGGAAAATCACTGTTATCAAATCACTAGTGGTCTCCCAATTAGTCTACCTGCTCTCACCTCTTCGCTCAAACTACAGAGTTTTAAACGAAATAAATGACTTACTCTACACTTTTCTATGGAATGGCAAAGGAGACAAGATAAAACGGAAGGTAATGATCAACGATTTCGGTGATGGTGGCTTAAAAATGATTGATATAAGTTCCTTCAATAAATCCCTCAAAACGACATGGATTAAAAATACTTGGATAACAATAACAAGGGAAAATGGAAAATTTTTTCGATATAACCCTCCAAAAATATGGTTGTCAAAACTTTTTTTCCTACAACCTTAATGTTAAGGACATCTTATCGAAAATAACAACTTCGGATGGCTTTTTAAAAGAAGTATTAGAAATTTGGGCAGAAGTTAACTTTGAACCAGAAATAGCATCGAAAAATCACTTTCTGGACCAACAACTTTGGCATAACTCCTTAATAAAGATAGCCAACAAGACAATTTTTTTTCAAAATTGGTTCAATAAGGGAATAACTCGGGTGAAGCATCTTTTAGGATCGGACAACAACTTTCTCTCGCTAAGTGATTTTCGCTGTAAGTATGAAATTGACCCTCGCCCTCTCAGCTTCTACGGATTAATATCCGCTGTTAAGTCTATTCGGATCGATTCAAATTTTCAAGATCTACAGAACACCGACCACGAAAAGGAGCCACTTACAACAAGAATTTTACAAGTCAAAAAAGCAACTACCTTAATATATAAAAAATTGATCAGTATCAAGAGCTTAACCCCGAGTCAAGTCAAAAAAATGGCTACAGGATTGTGACCTACCAACAAATGACAACATAAATTGGACTGCTGCTTATATTTTAGCTAAACAATGCACAAAGAGCACTAAGCTAATAGAGTTCCAGTTTAAATTCTTACATAGACGCGTATCAACCAATAACTTCTTATTTAGAATAGGTCTAAAGGGCGATGAAAGCTGTAGCTTCTGTCAAACCTACTCTGAGTCACTTATTCTTCTTTTTTGGACGTGCAGCCACACATCTCACTTTTGGAATAAACTTACTGAATGGCTGATAAACCTAAATGTACTTCCTAGGGATTATGCATTGACAAATACTACTGCTTTGGGTCTGAGGCCAGATATCTCTCAATTCGCACTTCTTATAAATTATTGCTTTCTCTTAGCACGATATCACATATGGCTCGCTAAGACAAAAGAAGGCCATCCAAATCTTACACATTTCATACGCACTTTAAAATCACGATATGAAATAGAAATAAAAAGTGGAGACACAAAGAAATGGAAACCTCTTGCAGGATATATGAGGATCTAATTAATATTAGTATATTTCTTCACCTATCTGTATTTATCTCCTACCCATTAGTTTCTTTCAAATCCCCTGTCAGGTGCATATCTTACATTACCTGCAGTGAACCACATGCCTTTACCCTGTTTTTGATGCCTCCATAGTGCAACTTCAAGCTGTAATGATAATTATCTATTTTTCTTCTTTTTTTTTTCTTTGCCCTTTGTCGTCACTGCATGTGTTAGTAGTACTGTCTTCACTGTATTTGTTAGTCGTGTAGATTTGTTAGTCGTTGTAATTCAAACACTGTTAAAATTAGAGTAATATCATGTAAATAGAGCTAGTGCTGTAAGTAGTCAGTGTACTGTTCGTAAGCATTGTATTCTCTTGTATTGTTGCAAATAAAGGAAAAAATAAAAAAAAAAAAAAAAAAAAAAAAAAAAAAAGACTTGGCATCATATGTGGGTTGAGTTCCTTGGTTCTCTACTCTGCTCCGAGAGGTTTTTCTCTGGGCACATCAGTTTTCCCCTCTCGTCGAAAACCTACCCACAGTTTCACATGATTTTGACTTCTGCACAGGGTAACCAATTAGTGCCCAGGTTGTAAATACAGTTGACAGTTACAATGCCATCGTCAATTCCAATAAATTAGCAAATTATTTTCAAATTTTTGAAAAGTACAAAGTTTTGGATTGTTTTCTTTTTGTGACTGTATATCAAATTTTATTATTTAAAAAATAAATTCTGGTCAATTCCATTGTATGTACTGCAAAATGTTCTCTTTTTTCCTGCAAGGAAGAAGAAAAGACATCAAAGTCTATAAAAAGAAAAAATGTGGTTTTAATTTTTTTTTTTATTACTGAGGCCATTATCAGAATTTTCATTAGGATTTGCCAAATTTCTTTTGAAACCAGTGCATTTATTACAATGAAAAAGTTAAAAGAGTGTGTCTAAACCCAAAGAGATTTTCGAGAAGTGTGTAAGTACAATTCACAATGGCAGGTACAAAAGTCAGACCGGATCAACTTGGATCGCTCACCTTGGTTTGAGCAAAAAACTGTTTTGTAAGCCAAAACTATTCGACATGTGCCCCAATTTCACCAAGCTTAGCTTAAAGATTAGGGCTGGGGTGATTTCTTGAGGACTTATCATTTTTTTAATGTTGATCCAAGGAGACTGATCCAAGTTGATCCGGTCTAACTTTTGTACCTGCATATTCACAATGCCATGGAGAGTGTAACTATGACAAAAGGGCCCATGGTAACAAAGTTCAGGGTGACTCAGGCATATAATTTAGTCATAATGCAAAATATACAGGCAGGTGCTTGTTATAAAACCTAGTTACAACGTTCTTTCCTTTTACAACTTGATCAACAGATGTGACTGACAGTTAGAAATAGCCTTGTAACCTTGACCACATTTCATAAAGATCTGGGAAACAACAAAACTCACTCTGTTTCTCAAAAGTACCAAATCCTTTCTGGCCCAAAAAGCCATTTGTGAAACTGCCATTTGGTTGCCATCTTGGCAAGCCGGTGTTTTAACATGTTTTCAAGATAATAAAAAGCAAAACGATCGTGAAGTTTGATGACTTAAAACTCCTCCGGTCTTAAGATAGAGAGACCCCCCCAAAAAAAAGGCCCAAAAAGTTTTGGGTTTTTCAACAAATGGAACCTTGTCTCCAAATCTTACTTAAAAATTTGGTTTTATCAACAGAGTTGATAATGTAAATTGGCCACTGTACAGAGATTCTAAAAGCTGACGTTTGGAGCATTAGCCCTTCGTCGTTACTTACACCTCTAGAGCATGAATTATGACTAACAAAGGAATATACTGTTACTAGTCGTTACCTTTTCCTCTGATGTAACACAAGAACAACAATCAAAAACACAGTTGTCCCAACAATGGATGCAAAAATTAATATCCATGGAAACCCATGCTGAAATATAAAATGGAAACCAGGGTTTACAAGGTGTTGAGGTCAATAGCTTTCCACCAACGTGGTATAAGTTTGATTTCTGGAAAATGCTGCATATGGGTTATGTTTGTTCATTAATATTCTCTTCTCTGCTCCCACGAGAGGATTTTCTCCATTCCCCCACCCCCTTATTTCATTTGCAGCCTCCCCAGTAGACCAATGTGATGAGCTGGAGAAGCTAAGACTTACATAAAATGACTGTTATTATTGGTAAATCAGCCTGGTGTTTTCAACTACACTGTCATAAAATATTTTGAAACCACGAGAAAGTAAAAGAATTCATTGTTAATAAATTTACCAGTGACTAAAAAAATCAGAGTTGGCAATTTTTACCTTCACTAAGCATTTGTATCCAAACCAGCCTGAATTACATAAACACTCTGAGAACCCTTCACAACAAGAGAAAATTAACATATTATAAAACTTCATTCTGAATTACCGGTATGACCAGATGATGGAGCCTGGTTTATATATAAAACATCTTTATTGCCAAAAGGGTCATAATTTTAAATGCACACAGTCATTTAAACAATTTGCTATAAAAATGAGCAATAAAAAATAAGAAGAATGACGTTTTGACGGGCAACCTTAAAACCCGGAATCACAGGTCATTGTTTTACCAATACAGAGAGTAAAAACTATCCTAAACATTCATAAAAGCTAACCTTAGGCCTAAAAACGTTTGTTTAGGCCTAATTAGGCCTAAGGTTAGCTTTTAT